>NC_056725.1:57797997-57842639 GCF_019279795.1 Protopterus annectens
GAAACACATTTGTTGCTGAGCTTCATGTCAAAAATCTCAGCTCACCCGATAGTTTGCTTAAAGTGCATGACACGATGTCCTGATAGGAGAGGATGGGGTATAACATGATTTTTGGAAGTAAAAGCTTGCAGTGATAAAAAGTTATTTTTATACAAAGGGACATAGCTAGTGGGAGAGTGTTAATGTAGATGGGAGAAAGTAAAGGGTGGACAGTAAGTACCTTCTAGGGAATAGATGTGTATAAGGAATAAGAGGTGGTGTTAAAGAAAAGTACAATGAATACAAGTAAGAAATCTAGTTTGATAGAAGATAGCGTTTGGTTAAAAAGTAAGCTACCATGTTTAAAATGTTCCCCATACACACATGGGGAGACAAATATTTGCTTTTGATTAAAGCTAGGGTAGTAGTTAAAGAAAAGGCAAAGGGAATAAACCTTACTGTAGAAGACACTGCAGTAATGGTAAGACTAGGGCCTAATGCTTTCATAACTAATGCAACAGGACTTAATATTCTTAGCAATTACTCCTGATTAAAATTAATCTTAAATGCCCTGAATCAACAGAATTCATATACACAAGGAAACAGATTACAGACAGTGAGAGCTTTCGAACTCCTTCCCCATAAATGTCCCAAGATGTCCTGGACCACCGGCACTGGAATTAATGGATCCATTAATCCCTTCCACATGAGAAGCAATGCAATCTGAAACACATTTGCCTCTTTACTGGTAGAAACACAATGACAGTGTTTTGAAGTCTGCAGAAGAAATCCAAAAACAATTGCCTAGCTACACATGCTACCATAATGGAAAAGTCGATGTAAGCAACATTCAGATGTTCACACTTGTACATCTTCATGTTATTACTCTTAAAAAGAAATTGTATGATAAGTGCATGCAGTCATGCTGTAATCTTCTAAAACTAAGGCTGGGAAAGAGAATTCCATGGTGACCATAAACTGATGCAGCCAAAGGGGCGGTTTATGGAAACACAGTCACAATGAAGCTAATTTATCAGCTAATTTGCATTTCTCTGAATTGGGTACAACTACGGTGCCAATTTTCGTAAATAGCACATTTCAGTGATAATTTGGCTGAAATCCCCCTCAGTCACTCTCCCACATGCCATTGAGACATTCATAGAAACACACAGACATGCCAGCATACACTCAGTCTACATGAAACACTCCCTACACACTTGAAGGACACACTCACCACTGAACCGCGCACATACCTCTTCTCCTATACCTGATTTTACAGAACATCCTCCAATCTCATCTCTTCCCACATAAAATAAATGAGGACTCCTAGTCAGTCAGTAATATGTAGACATTACATTTAGTGTACTATTTCTTCATTCATAAAATGTATTGCCAATACAAAACCATGCTATTCTATTATAACCTTTTTAAGTGAATTATTCTAATATTTAAAAAGTTGTCCTTGAGTTTATGATTTTTCTTTTTCCACCATTATTTTTGCAGCTTTTTTCTGAATATTAGAACCAATATAGTTGGAGTGCTATGCCTACAACCCATACTCTGCACATCAGCCACTCTGTCAGACATAATCACATACATCCTATAATAACCAAGATACTGACTGTACAATGAAAAATACTCCCCTCAGATTCACCCTTTTGCACTCACATGCATACACACACACATATGCCCACATGCAACAGCATATGTTTGCGGCAACAGACCAACCTGCGGTAATGCATCCACACGCAGCACCCTAATGCTTGAATCTCTATCAAATCCCCTACTGCAACCACACAGGCAGACCCATACACAACACATAAGACCACTCATACCCTGCAGACATGCACACATGCTGCCACATGTGCATACACTCAGACAGGCACCCACCACCACAGTTCCACTAAACTCCTAGATACTTCCCTGTGACCTGGTCTCCCATTAGAGATTGGAGAACATAGCATTTTGGCTGTGTTAATTCACCCCTGCTAATGTATGCAGTGGAATGATTTACTGAATCTCCTGTCAATAAGAGGAAAAGTATTATCCTAAAACTAACATTCCCCACATATCCTTAGTTATCTTCCTACTAACATGCACCCCCTTCAATAGAAGCCCATGATACTTGGGACCTTAAATAGTTTGGGGTGTGCAGCTAAACTTATAAGGGCTCTAGGTCTTTAGCCTAGTAACAACCTATGAACTTAAGAAACCTATCACTCTGGGGCATAAACCCTTCATGCAGGAATTTTCAGTAAGAGCACATGGCCAATCATATGTACACACTCCCAGAATGCCTCATTAGCATTAACCACAGGTATGGAGATGGCCTTCCTTCACTGTGGTTATTTTACCATCTGTGAAGAATGACTGCTGAGGGCCTGTCTTTGAATCAGAAAGAGAATCTGACATTGGTTTTCTGCCCATGGTAGGTCTTCCCTTGGTGGTAGCCTTGTGTATGCTTAAACCACAATGGCATATGTTTTAATAACTGCAGCCAGAGGCAAGTTCTGGCAAAAAGGAGAAGATGACATTGAGTTTAAAGAAACAAATTCACTTCAGCTGTTGGTAAACTCAAACTGCTTTAAAAAACTCCTGTAGAAATTATTCCCTCTATCTAAAATATAGAAAACCAAATCACATCTCAATCTAAGAATGGAAAATAAACATTTTGTCTCCCTAGTTTTTACTCCAAAACACTGCTAAGAAATGCTATGGCATCATAACACTTTTATATTTAGCCCCAGTGAGTTACTCAACATTAACAAAGCTGGTTGTTTTTGAGGACATGGAAAAAAATCAAATTGCAATGTAAGAAGACTTCCTCCAGAGAAACAAGGCGCAAATGGTGTGACATATTTCAGTTAGTGCTCCAGTCCAAAAACATTTCAAAATGAAGAGGAGACAATTACATAAATCTTTAAAATGTGAAAGGAAGTTAACAATGAAAGACTGGTTCAAGCAGGGATTTGTATACAAGCAAAATATTAGAAAAAAATCAGCTGACAGACAGATGGAGCTTTGACTGTCACCCAGATTAGTGGCTTGGGTGTTGGATAAGCCAGGTGAGGATTTTTGTCAACCTACCTACTCCAAGAGAGAGATAGAGGGGTTTCTGACAGCAATGTAACACAACCGTGGTGATATGGTAATGCTGTAAACACATAGTAGATTGCCTAGAAGGGCGGGCTGGATCTAATTGATGCCATTTTCAATTATATTCACAGGTTTGGCTAGGTGCAGGAGGAGACAAATCTATGACTATTTGCAGGCAAAGCCCGGGTGAACAGGATCACATAAGAAATGAACAAAACATATTTACAGATATAAGAATATGCTCTACAACATATACATACAGATGCAAAAATATGGTACAACATTCAGTTCAAGAAGGGTGATACAGTGGTGCAGCAGATAGCATTGTTGCCTCATAGCAAGAGGTTCTGTGGGTTGATCCCCAGCTGGGTTGCTTCTTTTCAGTGTCTGCATAC
This sequence comes from Protopterus annectens, assembly GCF_019279795.1. Classification (NCBI taxonomy): domain Eukaryota; kingdom Metazoa; phylum Chordata; order Ceratodontiformes; family Protopteridae; genus Protopterus; species Protopterus annectens. The sequence goes on from NC_056725.1 coordinate 57,801,468, forward strand.
GTCTTCCCTGTGTTCACATGGGTTTCCTCTGGGTGCCCCAGTTTCCTCCCACATTCCAAAGACATGCAGTAGGTGGACTGGACATACTAAATTAGTCATAAGTGAGAGTGGAAGTGTGAATGTGCGGTATGGAAGAACAACAGTGTCAGAGCTAGCCACCCAGTGGTGTAAACCTCAGTTCTAGATGATTGTCACTGGTTAAGTGCCACCCTGATCCCATGTGCAAAAAATGTGAAAAAGGGATAATTAATTTAAAGAAGCAGTTTACAAAGTCAAAACATGGATGAAAACATTGTATTTTTTTGGATATGGCATATGTGATGACTGAGATGGCTTATGCTACAAGGATAGCAGTATATCATAATACAGAGATGCACAAAGACATTAGAAGATGCAAGTGAGAATAGCTGCAGGAAAGGATACCATGGGGAAGAAGACAGTGAAATGCAGAGACAGGCAAGTGACAAGATGGGATAAGGAAGGATGAAATAGGGATAAAGGAGTGTGAGAGATTGCCTTCACATATTAACAACCTACATGGTCGAATAATTCTGATGCTAATTACTGTTTTCATTAACCCCACTGGGTTATGCTATCTAAAACCAAATTAAATTTTCAAAGAAATCAGCATGCATGCCAGTTCCTGTGTTCATACTAGGCCAGTATTCTTTTCATGGTACCCAGTCAGTTTGTAAATCACCTCACTGGTGTTAGTGGGGATTTATCTTTCTATATTTGAAAAGAAAAAACATATTTGAGTGGTGCTGCCAAGATGTCTGAGTGACAGCAGCAGTTATAAACAGCTCCACAACATTTTTTCTGACAGTGTTATCAACTAATATATAATTTTCAAAGGAAAGTTTACTCAGAAACATTCTAAAAACAAGTACTAACTAGAAAGTTCTATGAAAATATACAGAAATTTCAAACTTCAAGTGAGAATTTTAATTCAAATACCTGGCAAAAAGAAATCTCAAGATGACTTACTTAAAAATAAGATTACAAGACTATTCTTCAAAAAAAGAAATGTATTCTCTAGTGACAAGTGTTCAAGACATTTCTATAAAAATAGATAAATTTGACAATAAAATGGACACTATTAAAAGAGGTGCGCCTGATGCAAATTTAATTAATACAAAATTTAGTCAAAGTTCCCAAATTAGCAGCATGGAAAATGCCTTGAATAATTGACAGGAGAATGACATTCAGTCAAACTGAATTTCTTTTCATAGGATCACAGGTAAATAATAGGCTATCAATCTACAGATTATTACAAGCCTAGCCAATAAAAAGAGATCAGAGTCAAACTGTGTGCTTTGTGAGTTAAAGTCTTAAACAGTAAGAGAACCATGCCAGTTAAAACAAAAGAACTGGCTGCAAGATAACTTGAAGTTAAGAATATAACTTTTTAATATCCTGGTTATCAATAATCTTAAACCTACATGAAGCACTTTCATTTGGAATCAAAAAGAACATTGACCTTTAAATTCTCCTTCTTCAAAGAAGTCTTCTCCATAATTGTTAGATTTATGCCCAGTATGGAAAAATATTTAATCCTGAAATCAGCTTGGTCAAATGTACATCTGAAATAGGAGAAAATGTCACCAGGCTTGATAATGACAATTCCTCTACGGCTATTAGTAAAATAAAGTTGTGTTTTCTTTTAATAAAAGAACTGAAAAAGAAAATAAAAAGTTATGTATTACCTTCAAGAATTAAAATACTGTTACCTGAAGAATCTACAATATTTGACATTTTGGAAGAAGCAGCTACCTTTTATCAAACTAATAAAATGTTTGACTTCACTGAAGGAATGGAATGGAATGGAGGACTCACTTAAGAGATGTGCTGAAAAAAATGACTTCAAGACTAATGTGAAACCAAAAACCTGAAAAACAAATGAAAAAGGTCTGTATAAAATGCATATGTAAATATTTATTAGCTCTTCAACTTCAACTTATTAAAATATTTTAAAAACAACATTAAATCATTCACTATATTTTATTTTAATGGAAATTAACTTAGGTTTACAATAGTTTGCTTAATACAATTTCAAGCTTTGCTAAGTATGTAATATCATAAGGTCAGACTGGCTGGGTAGTCTGTGTGAATTCATAATTAATCAGTAATTGAGAAATGTGTTCAATAATGTTATATGTTTACTTCGGTTTCTGGACTGGTAAACAAATATAATGAATCATAATTACTTTAGATAAAAGCATCATCTTTTAATGAATTATTTCTTTTAGCCACATACTTAATTTATAGTTAAATGGCTAGCTGATGTCTGTTGGAATGCATGGGACACAGAATGTTTTCTTAGTGTCAAAAGTTCATCTTAATGTGAGAACCAAGTATCTCCTCAGTCAATCCTGAAACAAATGCAAAGTGAGTAGAAGGAAAGGAAAGAACATTTGATTGTATTTATTTACTTCAAAAGTATTAATCTGCAACATTTTATTAGATTTATGGAATAATTTCTATTACTGGAGTAGTGACCAATAATATGGAAGGACAAAAGTTTGCTATGAAGAACACCGATGGACATTCTAACCAACATCTGCCTGTTATATCTACTCTAGTAAACTGTGCACTAGATCATTTACAATATTTCTAGAGTGTTTTTTATTTCCATAACTTCACTAGATAAGTTGCAGCTTAATCCAACATGAACTTATTTGCTTTAAAGTGAAGATGCAGCTGAATGTATTTGAGTACAGACATTAGCAAATTGTTCATAAACTATTTTAAATGATAGCTTATAATGGCAGCAAAACAAAGAAATACTTTTTAAAATATCTGGGATTACATCTTACATGGAAAATTACTTCAGTATGGTTCTAATTAAATATATATTTTTCCACTTGTAAATACTACAGATATCACTACAAAGATCGTTCCCCACAGAGTATATTACTTTTTAGCCTTTTTATTTCAGTCATGGTTTTAGTTTTAATTAATATGAGGTACAGAAACAGAATGTTTGATTGAAAGCTGTAATATTTCATTTCTTTTAATCTCTAGGAAATTTTATATAATGCTCTTTGCAATTATGTTGATTTTAACTAATCTGTGCACATTTGTGCTTTGAGGAAACAAAAATGTAAGCTTCATGAATTTACTATAAAGAAGGGAAATATGCATTAATATCATTATCACTACCCTAAAATAAATTATCTATTTTCTCTGCTCTAACAGATGTGAAGTTTGTGAACACAATTAAGATATTACCCATAATAAAATGTGACACTGTTACATGAAGGTCTTATTTCCTGAACTGTTAGTGTTTTTTTCACATGTGCATATTGCACATAAGGAACTAGTATGAAAACATGTATGTTTTTTCACATCTGCTCACCTCACCTTTCTTTACAACCCTCTTGATAATTATAAAGGCTTCTTTTGATATGTGACTCACATTTGTTTGAAAGGAGACAGTGTTTTAAACATATACAGTGTTAAAACTCAAACAAGATAAATAAATGAATCTTATCTAAACTACTATTATATGTTGTAATGGCTGGTTTGAGTAATTTATTAAGATTGTTTCTAAGCTTTACTAGTGCAGATTTGTGATTTGACTAGGTCTTGTAGCCAAACTAGGAATGGCAGTACCTGAATGGAAATATATACATTTCAGAATAAAATCTTAGTTAAACTTTATAATTATTATAAATGTATTAGGAAGGAAGTTATACTTATTGCCTCTAAAAAGGATAGTATACATATGACAAATCAAATGCAGAATTTCAGATTAACAGATAGGATTGTCAATATCTAAAATAGGAGGGTTATATTATAGCATAACTTGAATCAGTTTAACATAATATCTATAAACATATATGGATCAAATGGGGGAAGTAAGAGGAAATATCTTAAATATCGAAAAAAAAAGATCATGCAATATTCTTACAATAAAACAAATGTATTAAAGAATGATACAACATTCTTATATAATGATGACTATCAACTTATAATGTCAGCTTCTTTTGGGTAAAAGATACATATAGACCATCTATTAAAAATATTTAACTTTAATTGTCTAAATAAGATAAATATTTTGGAAGAAATTCAAGTTGATATAAATCTAACCATAAAAAAAGAATTTGACAGCCATATATAAGAAATTATATATAAAAAAAATGGGATAAGAAATTTTACATCTAACAAATGGGATAATCTTTACTTTCATTTGAAAAAAAAGTCTAATTGTAATCAAAATGAAAATATTGCCTAAAAGATTGTATGTATTTCAATTGACAGCTCTAATGCCTGAAAAAAATTGGAATAAGAAAACTACAGAAGGTATTGACTTTTTTTTTTTTTTTATGGCACCCCTCAAAGCCAAGAACAGCACAGATTATTCCTATTAGATCTTGAGAAAGAGGTTCAATAGGCTTTCAAAACATTGACTCTTATGCTATAGCAGCGTTACATAATAAGTTGTATATTAGATAGATTTGTCATACCAAAGTCAGTGGAAATATATAGCAATTATAATCCATCAGAAATAGTTAATATACTTTTATGCTTTTTATATTTAAATTGCGATTCCTGAGGAAAATTCCCATGTTTAAACACCATTTTAAACGTAATAAATATCTACAAAACTTCTAGCATTAAAAAAATGGGCATGTATTTTCTTTCCTATAGCTTATACTTTGGATTTATAGAGTCAACTTTGTATAAATATGGACACTTTAAAAACTATAGGCTGATTATTTACAATTATAAAGAGTGATGTTTATATAGACATTTTGAAACTATTGGTTGATTGTTTAAAAATGAATGTACAGATGTTAATAGCAAAGTATGAAGAAAATTAAGTTGAAGATATGCTTAAAGTTTATTATACTGCAAATATTATGTTGTGTGATGTTAATTACAACTGTATTGTCTTTCTATGTATATATTGTATATATGTTAGTCAATACAATATTTAGAAAAATAAACTAATGTCCATAAATAAAAAGCCAGATATAATTTGGATACCTCAGAGAAAATGCTAATACATATCATAAGAGAAAATATAGGAAATATATAGATTTTTTTGAATAATGAAGAAATTGGAAATGCGGAATTATTTAATTATCGTGATTCTATGTTTAAAGGAGATATATCACATATTTCCTTCTTATGGCACCCCTCAAACCCAAGAACAGAATAGATTAATCATATTAGATCTTGGGAAAGAGGTGGAATTTTTCAAGACATTGAATTTTAAGCTATATTAGTATTATTTAATACAGTGGTATATTGGACAGATTCTTCATATCAAAGTTGCTGATTATAAAATAAAAGAAAGCCATAATAGACCTTTCTTGAGGTCAGAGTCAGTTGTAGGAGTTAAACAATGGAAAACGTTATAAATTTAATCTGGAAATCTATCAGTATATTTTCCTTAAGAATATATTGGAAAATTTTCACTCAGAACTGCATCAATAAAATTTTTATTGCATGTTATAAAATAACAAAATGTAATGTTGTAACAAAAGATAAATAAAAGGTAATAAGATAAACAAATCAGCTTGTCTGAGATGCAAAAAATAAACCAAAACAGATTGCCAATAAATATGTTTTGAATGCAATGAATTTCAAGTATTTTGGTAAGAGATAGATTTTAAAGGGTTAAGGACATAAAATTGTAATTTAAACAGAATAACAACCCTAGTGAATGTAGAAGTACCAGAAATTAAAAATGATCAACTTGCAAAGCTTTGGAGTCAATTTGCTGTTAGAAAGACTACTACAAAAATGGAAATGTACATCTCCACCTTTGTTTAATGAATTTTCAGAAGTCAAAGTCAAAGTAAACTTTATTATCACTTCAATTCACACAAGTGTGAACCAAAATTATGTTTCTTTGGACACAATGTGCATCCAATACATAGACTATATTTAACATGACAATAATACACAAAATTCTAGACACAGATAACTAACACAACAATAATAAATACTCACATTATTGCACTGATTTAACAGATTGTCATTCATTACTAGGTTATTAGCTTATTATCACTGGAAAAATTGCACTTAAGTGATTGATTTAAGGCCTACATTTATACTGGACAATAAGACAGTTCAGTTTGATTACTGCTAACTTTGCTGTTTAGGTGCAGACAAGACCTTGTTATATATTGCACTATACAGACTTTTCAGTATTGGTGGATTACTGCTTTAATGTCCACTGTGAAGGGTACTGTCCCTAGAGTTCAGTAACCTGATGGCTAGTGGAAAGAAGCAGTTTCTGAATCTCGTGGTTTTGCAGCGTATGCAACAAAAGCACCTTCCTGATGTTAAATGTGAGAACAGCCTGTAAGCAGGATGAGTGCTATCCCTTGTTATTTTCCTTGCCCTGCTGAGACATCTGGACATGTGCAGGTCTTGTTTGAATAGGAGGGAGCTCCTGATAATCCTCTCAGCTGCTTTCACTGCCCTCTGGAGGGACTGGTGCTCAGAATCAGAGCAGCTTCCATACCATACTGTAAAGCTGTTTGTCAGTATACTTTCAATGGTGCCCCTGTAAGAAGGCTGTGAGAGGTGTTGATGGTAGGTTTGCTCTCCTCAACCTTTGTAAGAAGTGAAGACAATGGTGCACCTTCTTAATGATGGCATTTATGTTGGCTGACCACGTCAAGTCTTCTGAAATGTGCACCCCTAAAAATGTTGTGCTTATTACTCTGTCAACTGTTTCTTCATTGATTATGAGTGAAGACTGCTCTCTGTTGCTCTTCTTGTAGTCCACAATTATTTCTCTGGTCTTTCTGATATTTAGTGCAAGATTACTGCTTTAACACCAACTTATGAACTGATTCACCTCCTCTCTGTAGGCTGTCCCGTCATCATTCCTGATGAGGCCCACAACTGTCGTAACATCTGCAGATTTGATGATATGCGTTATTTTATTTTACATTTGTTTACAGGGATAGTCCAACTGGGTTAGTGGCCCATTTTCAGTGGAGGCCCGGGGAGAAAAGCTCCAAAGATAGTTACATAAGTAGTAAAGTTATACAAGGTAGATATCGAACATTTCACTATCTATAAGAAAGTCCAGAATCCAGTTGCATAGTGGAGTGCTGATGCCCATTTGATCCAGCTAGGATGACTGTACTGAAAGCCAAACTGAAGTTGATGAAAAGTAGCCTCACATAGCTATTCTTGTTCTCCAGTTGGTCCAGCAATAAGTGAACTGCGGCTGCCAAAGAAATAGCATCTCTTGTGGAGCGGTTGGGTCTGTATGTAAACTTGAGTGGATCGAAGTCTGCAGGTAGTTTGGATGTTATTGCATCTTTGACCGGGTCTATGTTAAATCATCAAACATTTAAAAAAGTGAACGAAAAAGCAAAAGCTTACAATCTCAAATGCTTAGAAAAGCGATTTTTGCTGTTCCACAAAAAAAAAAAATTAAACATTGCAGAAAGTGGGGGGCTTCGCCCCACACACACACACAACCCTTCTTAAATATATCAACTCCAAGATTGCACTACTATCATGAAAACAGCAAAGTAACAGAAGTGGCCAAGCAATTTCTTTCCCAGGGAAAGAATTTGCTTATATGCCGTTTCGCTATTTTGCCTTTTTGTGCTTTCAAGTTCGATCAAGATGCATTCGAAAGAATGCGTCTATGATCATCTAGTAGGAACCTCTTTGACCAGTCTCTGAAAGCATTTCATCACAGTGGAGGTGAGAGCTACAGGACAATAGTCATTTAGGCTGGCAGGTGGTGACTTCTTTGGCAGTGGTACAATGTTTGCGTACTTGAAACATCTGGGCACAATGGCTTGACTCAGTGAGCTGTTGAAGATGTCGAGTACATTTGTTAGTTGGTCTGCACAGTCTCTGAGCACTCTTCCAAGAATGTTATCAGGTCCAGCTGCTTTCCTGGGGTTAATGTTTCATAGAGTCCTTCTGACATCAGCAGGATTGAGGCTGAGCTCTTCCTCACTCTGGTTGTTGGTGATTTTCTTTGCTGCTGTCTTGTTCTCTTCCTCAAACCTACTGAAGTACATAGGTTCATAGGTGTGTACTAAGCTAATAGCCCTGGAGCCTTTACAAGCCTAGCCCATAGAATTGCCCTGACATTAGTTCCCAGTGCTTTTTTCGAGTAGAGCCACTGGAGTGATCCCAGGGGTGAACTTTCTATTTCCCATTCACTCATCAAATTTCTCTTGAAGAGGGCCAGTGAGGTGCTCTGCTTGACATGTATGGGAAGTCTATTCCATAGCATGGGCAGCCTCTGGGTTATGAACCTATGAATGACAATATGAGACAGAGAAAAGCTGGAGTTTTTTTTGAGTATGTCTGTGTAGGACATGTGTTCAAGGCCTAGGATCCTCTTTGTGAGGAACTTTTGTGGCCTCTCCAGCTATTGTAGGTGTCTAGTGAGGTACATGGCAAATGGGGCATTATACTCAATGATTGGCTTAATGAGGGAAGAGTAGAAAGCGACAATAACCTCTTTCTTCCTGGGTGCAAAACCCTTGGTAATGAGATGTGCCACAGAAAATAACTTTTTGAGCACAGTGGCAATGTGGTGGTCGAAGAAGAGGTTAGTGTCAACCTGTGACTCCAGATCCCTTACAACGCCTTCAGTGTTCAGTGGACTAGTGTCAATGTGGTAATTTGGGGTCTATATTATAACTTTGAATGATTAAAAGAGCAAACAGTCTTTAATCAACCCGTTAAAGTCGAAAGCACTAAATCCCGAACACACGGAACAGCAATTTTTTCCCAGGAAAAAAATCATTAAACCATTCGGGACTTTTGCCATTTCCTCCACTGTTTTGGGAACTTGGGTTTGTGTATTTAAGTAGGGGGAATAGCCCACCTTATTTTGTGTTTGGATTTTTTTTTTTGCGGAGTAGCATTTTTTTCCCTGGAAAAAAAATCGCTGTTCCGTGTGTTCAGGATTTAGTGCTTTGATTTTAAGGGGTTGATTAAAGAGCATTTCCTCTTTTAATCATTTGAAGTTATAATATAGACCCGGTAATTTGTGGGAACTGAGTTTTTCCCAAAGGGGATGACAATGCATTTTTTGGCATTTAGCTTAAGACCATGGCTTTGACACCATGACTTTGATATTTCAGAGATAACATCTGAAGCAGACATTGGTTGTATTTTTCGAAATGTGATATAATTTAGTTGAAGGATACTTATTGTAATTCCATAATTTTAAGCGGCATTATTTTGATTATGCAGGTAAAGATCCATAATACCTGCATAGCACTGAAATGAATAGAAAGCTATATTCACAAATTCCTTCGAAGATTTAATATTTGGAGTGTTTATGAATGCTTCTATTTACTTTGGATACTACATCATTGAGAGCAGCGCCACCTGTTATTGGTCTTGAGAATTAAAGGAAAATGGAAGAGTAATACTCACTTTGCTCACACTATCATCAATAACATAATATACATCCAATCAAAATGAAGGACTGGAACATCTAATTTACATACTCAATAAAGGCAGGAAACAGAAGCATAGAGCTGATTATATGCAAATTAATCTTGAGATAAGATAGGATTGGATGTTGCCAAGTATTCACCAATGGTGATTGGTCAAATAATATAGAATTTCACATATAAAAGGAAATGGAAGTCCCTAGTGTCTTATACGATCTGAGGAAGACAACAGTCAAAAGCGCTTATCGGATATCTTCAAGAGACAGTTTTGAGCCTTTTTATTTTTCATTTTATTTTCAAGTCGAAGTTTTATTCGTATTAAAGGACTACATTTTAATTGGAACACTTGTGGATTTCGTTGATTGGCCATCCTTGGGTGGATTTTCTGTCTTTTTTCTGCTAATGTATATTTATAGGAGGGGCATAGCCCCACTTTATTTTGTGTTTGGATTTTTTTTTTGGGTGCAGCATTTTTTTCCCTCGAAAAAAACACTGTTCGTGCTTGAGATTTAGTGCTTTGATTTTAAGGGGTTGATTAAAGAGCATTTCCTCTTTTAATCATTTGAAGTTATAATATAGACCCGGTAATTTGTGGGAACTGAGTTTTTCCCAAAGGGGATGACAACGCATTTTTTGGCATTTTGCTTAAGGCCATGGCTTTGACACCAGTCGTTTGTCTCAGTGAGGCCTTTTTGTAAAGTGTCTGCATCATTTAGGGAGTTAATGATGGCTCCCAGCTTGCAATCATCTGCAAACTTGGTCAGCCAGATTCCACCCATGTTGGCCTGGACTTCTGAGAAGTAGATGCCAAATGGGAGAGGACCCAGGACCGATCCTTGTGGGACTCCACTCATGACTGGTCAGCAGTCTGACTTGGAGTCTGCTACTTTCACACTGTGGGATCTGTGAACCAATTTGCAGCCCATCTAGAGATATAGGGGTCGATGCCTAGTTTGGTGAGTCTATCTAATTCCTGAGTGGGAAATGGTATTAAAGGCTTTGGCCAGACCAAGGTAGGCTGTATGAACCACCTTGCCCTCATCCAAAGCTCTGCTGACTGACTCAAAGTAGTCCACCAGGTTGAGCAGGCATGATCTACCCTTAAAACCAAACTGCATTGGGGCCAGATTTTGGAAATTCCCTATATTCTTATTAATTAGGTCCATGATGATGCGCTTCATAGCCTTACATATTAGACTTGTCAGGCTGATGGGTGATAGTTCCCAGGGTCTGGAGCCACTCCTCCTTTATGGAGAGGCATGACTGCAGCAGTACGCCATTTGTAAGGGACAAAGCCTGAGGTGAGGCTGTGACTGAACTGGGCACACAGGTGTGGTGCCAGTTCATTTTGTAGTATATGTAGAACACAGCCAGGGATATTGTCAGGTCCCATGGAAGCTGTATTCTTAGCCTTGGACAATGCAGCTTTAACCTGTGCAGCAGTAATACTGGGTGCCTGGCATTCTTCCGGTATTGCGATTGGTCCTTTGGGAGGGAGAGAGGGGTAAAGTTGGCACTGAATCTGTCAGCCAGTATGTTGGCAATATCTGTTGGCTTAGTATAGGAGGTACCATTGTGTAGTAACTCAGAGCAAATTTGGGTATTGCTGTGGAGATTATTAACATAGCTATAGAAGGCCTTGTGATTGTTTTTAGTATCTGCTGCAATTCTGCCTTCATGGCTAGTTTTAGAGGATTTTATGAGGGATCTCAACTTTTTGTTGAGGCTAATAAGGGAGTTTTTCCAGTCTTGGAACTTCACCTTTTTCTGCAACAGTTTCTTCCTTCTGTTGCTGAGTTTGTTAATGGCAGGGGGCCATCAGATTGGCTTCCTGTTTTTGGAGGAGAGTGTCTTGGTTCTGTTGGGTATGGCTACATGGAGCAAGAATTTTAGGACATGGTAACAGACCTATAGCAGGCTATGACCTGAATCACTGTCCTGCCCAATGTTAGTTGTACCTGAAGTATTTCCGATGCATTATGCTGTGCTACTAGTCTGGAAGTGTGAATATCCTTAATGGATATGGAGACACCACTGCCTTTGGAGCTACAGTCAAAGTTCTGGGGACGAAATGTGTGAAATGAGTTATAACCTGGTAGTGCAGGGGTGCTTTCTGCTGCTTTACACCAGGTCTCAGTTATAGCACAAATGTTGATGTTCTCCATTTTTAGGAGGGCTTTGAACGAGTGCATCTTAGATTTAGACTTCTAGCACCGAGCAGCATGACCCTCAGGTTGCATTTATTTAGAGCTGTTACAGTGGTAATTCGGTCTTTGGAACACTGCCTAAAAATGGCACTAAAGGGGTGGCAAGAGCCTTAGCTAGTATCCGGAAACCCAGGGGTGACAGATGCAGGCCATCTCATGCAAAGCATCGAGGTCTGTCAATCACATCATCCCAAGCAGACAGATACTGGATCCCCTTAGAATGACACCAGAAACTTAGCCAATTGTTGAAGTCAATTGTTTCCTGTTTTCTTGATATCATTCTGGGCAATGGTAGGATGCTGGTCAGAGCTAGGATCATACCTGTCTGGGCTACATGATCAAAGAGCTCCTCCATGTCTCTTTTCATGTAGTCCAGGGAGGTATGTCTCAGGTCATTCACACCCACATGAACACTGACAGAGTCATACTTGCACTTGTTGAGTGACCTGGGTGCATTTGTTGTGTCTGATCCTGGCACCCGACAGGCAGCTGACTGTTACTTTCTCCTTACTCAACCTAGTGAGTGGGACCATCAGTGTTCCTCACTATTGAGTCACCTATGATTAGTGTATTGGGTAAGCTGTTTTGCCTTAGGGGCTTAGGTTGAGGGGCACACTGTGTGGGTGAGCTATGTGTCTTGTGATTTGTGCTGTGGTGGTAGAGTGCTTTTCTGCCTTGGAGGTCTCTGCTGTTTGGGTAGATTTGTACTGAGAGCCTCCACGAAGGTGGGTGTGTGGTTTGTGTTTTTATGTGAGAGCTGTGATGGTGGGTATTCTGGAGGGCTGTGTGTTCCAAGTGGTTTGGTGCAGGTGTTAACCTTTTCCTCTTAATCAGCTATTCTGGTCTTGGCTCGAAATTGCATGGCTTCCAATTTGGATATATAAGTTCATCTCTGACAAGTCTGAGTGTTGGGGAGTAAGAGGAGAGGGTTGTCTGTGTACATGAGGCAGTTGCTATACTGCCTCAGGATGCCCAAGTTCACCAGGTTAATAAGATAAAGCACAGGGAACTGACCTTTACACATGCCTCGAGGGAAGGGTATTATTAAGAAGTACTGGAGCCATTTCCTTATAGGACGTTTAATAGCACTTAAGTGTGCTAGAGTAATTGTTACAAAAGTGCTAGACAAATAAGCTATTTAAAGTGCAATTGAGAATAGTACTAGCAAGATCTAAGGGAAAATTTGAAGAGCAGACTTTCTGACACAGACTAATGGTTTACCCTAGCTTAGTGGCACTGTGTGACAGGCAAACACAGGTTTTTAAATCAGAAAGTTAAAAGGGATAGGAAAGCTGCCCAAACAGCCAATAAGCTACAATTTCAGAGTTGGAAACCACTCCTCTTTGTGGTAGATAGGCTACCTAGTGCTTACCACTCTCACTGATAAGCTGAAAGTCTTCCCTCTAACACAGAAAGGTCTGGAGAACTTAGAAACTACAATACAGTCCTGAATACAGAAAATCTGTATCTTGACTACTCTAGTTAACAGGAAAGGCGGGAAAACAAGCTAGAATTTTTTTTCTACAGAAAAAAAGCACTTAAAACAGTAAAAATTGCTTTAAACACAGTGCAGGCTATCACACGAGTGTGAAGCAAAATACAGTAAATGCAGTTTAAATAAATGCAATACAATAAAAAATGACTCAAAAGAAGTGCAAAACACAGAATAATCACGAAAAAGCAAAATTGAGATGCTTAAAGTCTCTCTTTTGCCTTTCTGTTGCACTTGTAGTCTGCAGGCTGCCAAGACGGGATCCATGGAGCTTAAAGAAACACAAACCCACATGTTGAGCGTTTTTAGGAATTCCGTATCATCATCACACTGTGAAGACAGGGACCTGTAATCTGTTACAGACTGGATGCCTGCCACAGGGGCCTTGGGTCCTTTTGTTTGGAGAAATGCTTCATGATCGTTTCACCATATTTTTGTTTGTCCTCCCTCACCCCTTCGTTTAATTGAGATCTCTCCAATCTGAGAGTCTCTTTATCACCAGACTTGAATGCCGCATTCCTTGCTTTCAGGAGCTCGTACATTTCACTTATCAGCCAGGGTTTCTGGTTGGCTCTTATGATGATGCGTTTGGTGACTATCGCATCATCAACACATTTTGAGATGTAACCCATCACTGATTCAGTGTAGTGTACTCCTTCAGCTTGATGTGTTGGTTTACTGTGGCCACCTCCTTGAAGATGTTCCAATCCATAGTCTCAAAACACTCCTGTAGTGCTGAGACTGTTCCCTTTGACCATACTCTCACTTGCTTCATTGATGGTTCCCACTGGTCAGCAGTGGTCTGTACAATGGTAGCAGCATAATGCAAGGTAATTTGAGTTACCCAAGTGGGGGTGAGGTACTGCCTTAAATGCTAGCTTAATATTTGTATAGACCTCGTCCAGTGTATTCTCACCTCTGGTTGCAAAGTCTACACACTGAAAGTATTGAGATAGGACTGTTTTCAGGTTTGCCTGACTGAAATCACCTATTATATTTACTCCTTCAGGATTTTGAGTTTGCAAATAATTTATAGATGGATACAGTTTAGCTAGTGCTTCATTTGTGCTAGCACTGGGAAGAATGTATACTGCTGTGATGCTGACACTCTTAAATTCCCTTGGTAGGTAGAAGGGTCTGCATTTCAGTGACATAAAATCTAGGCCCTCAAAGCAGTATGCTTTTACCACCTCACAGCTGGTGCACCAATTGTTATTGATGTAGATGCAGACACACCCCCTTTGCTTTCCCACAGAGAGACTGTATTCTATCTGTACGAAATAATGATAGTCCATCCACATGAGCTGCACTGTCATTTATGCTAGAGCTCAGCTAAGTCTCAAACAAGAGAAATACATGAGTTTCTCACCTTACTCTGGTTAGTTACTGCCTGCTGAATAACAAATCTTCTGCTTCACATCAGCATATTAAGCTGCCTTGAAGCTCCATTAATAAAGAAAGCAAACAGCCACCATTTTTATGTTCACTGAAGTAACTCAGCTGTTTAGTGAGTGTAAAGTTTAAAAAATAATTAAACAAAAAGTTTGTGTCAGTGAAAGACAGAGGGATAGAAACTGTGCTGACTACAACTGGCAGTCCATCAGCACAGATCCACCATACAAGTAGTATGAATTTCTCAAGTCTGACATTATTGACTAAATTTAATCCTCAATGATTTATCAGAAAATTAATAGTTCTACAGCACAATACAGTGAAATAAATGACATAGTAAAGAAGCATGTGGGGGGTTGCAATGCCTTGCGTTCTGTGATTTGTTTTTCTCATTCATTTGCTCACAATTACATATCCAAGGTATATTCATTAAACAAAGTAGCTTGTGCATTACATGTTACAACAAGTGTGTAACATTAGGTGGAAGAACTATTTTACTTCAAATATATAAAAGAAAAAAGTTTATATTAATATAAAAATACAGTGTTTAGCACATGGCACAATCTCTAAGTGCAATATTGCCCTCTAGGGTGTTTGCTGTAACAATCCACCATCTGAATAAATCAGAAATCAAATGTTTTATCATTGTTGCCACATAATCAGTCAGAATAGTTACAGAAAACTGTAAGGTTTCTAAAACATTAATAAGACATCATGCATATTCCTAGAAAGTGAGCCTTGAAGCAATTTTCTAATGTCTCATCCTCATTTTGGATGCAACAAAGTTTATTCTGGGAATACTCCTATCACTGGAAAAAGTCAGTCTCTTACTATTACAGTGTGGTCATGTTGCTTACATCAAATTGTATATGAGAACCATTACATGAGAAACAATAAAATGAAGTCCAATATTCCACAAACTAGAATGATAAAAGATTAGTGGAGCTTTTCAGTGACTCTTGCCATTACATCTCTAAAAATCTAAATGCAATACTCTGTTATTATTAAGGCTCTAGACATTTGCTAAATATTTTATAGGACTGTCCATAAACTCATGCAGCGAATGAGGGTTAGTTTCTTTTAGGCAGTCCAACTCGTTCATATTTCAACTGGAGACTCAAAATTGGGCCGCACTGTAGCCAACTACCTACCTCTGTGGGAAAACAATTTCACTAAATTACAGAAAAAAAAAAAGCCTGGAGAAAGTAGGGTACACTACAGTTTTTCAAAATAACATCCTCTGATGGCATATTATTGTTGAATCATTTGTTCTGAAAAATCTTCCCAGGGATTCAGAAGCACTTAACACAATAAAGAAGCCTCATAGGTTCATAGGTAGGTACTAGGCTATTGGCCCTAGGGCCTATATAAGCCTCAACCAAATGGTACTCCTGGCTTTTGCCACCCAAGAAAATTATTTTCCTGTGCCCCTGTCAAGCAGAGCCACAGAATTGATCTCCGGGCTGAATTTGCTATCTCCCATCCAATCATCAAGATTTTTATTGAAGAGTGCTAATGAGGAGTTTTGTTTGATATAGATAGGTAGTCTGTTCCAGAGTACAGGAAGTCTCTGGGACAGGAATCTATCCCTCCAGCATATTCTGTTTATTGTGGTGACAAAGTTTAGGTCCCTAGAGCATGTAGCTCCGGGAGGGGATTGGGATTTCTTCGTGGAGCATGTGTGTCCTCTGAGTAGGCGATATGTGACAGAGTAAAGCTGGAGTTTTTTTGAGATGGTCTGCATAGGGCATCTGTTTGAGGGCTGGTAATCCTCTTTGTGAGACATTTCTACTGTGGCCTTTCCAGTTGTTGTAGATGTCTTGTGAGGTACTTACCAAAAGGAGCACTGTACTCTATAATGGGTCTAATGAGTGATGAATGGAATGTTTCTTCATTGTGCTTAGCTTTTTACCTTTCTAATTCTTAAAACCACTTGGTACTACTACTGTGGTCTTCCCCTTGTATCAGGGAGGGGAGGAGTCTCTGCATGGAGTACAGTCTCCCAGAGTGAAGCCATACGCTAATGCATCAGTAAAAGAAAATGGCTAATACTAATTAGTAATGTGATCTCCCCTACAAATGGTCAGTGTGTCCCAAATTAATTGGCCAGGAGATTTAGAAAATCACATCGCCAGAGTAAAACTTTAGTCCAAGGAAACAGTGAACAATGTCAAAAGACGTCAATAATTCATTCACTCCTATAGGAGTACTTGTGGTGCATGTTCTAGGAGTGCAGCAGAGCCATGGGAAGTAAGGCAAGTCATTTCACAAAATCTGAACATGTCTCATATAACTTTGTCTGTGGAGTATTTGGTGTGTGGGAAGGAGTGTCTGTGATTGTATACATATTTGGGCATCATGTGTATGGTATGAATATATGTCTCTACTGGTATGCTCTTGAGTATGTGTAGAGGGTGTCTGGAAATACATGCATGATGCTGCTAGGGGAGAACATTAGAATGATCAGGTCTGATAAGACAGTGTTTTTCAGTGTCATGGTAATGAGTTGGTGAGGTCTTTCTCATCATGGCAATACCATGTCCCTGAACTGGAATTTCTCTGTCAAGTTAAATGACCAACACATGCTGAGCAATCTGTACAGACAGACAGAAACCCCCTGACCACCTGTAGATTGGGGGTTTTCACCCAAACCCAAACCATTCCCCCTTCTATTTAGGAAACCTGTGGACCTCAAGTGGAAGAGAACAAACAGTAAATTTAACTGAGATCTGGTTTTCATCCAACACAACTTATTCTCTCTCCAGTTTAAGGCAAACTGTGGGGCCCACAATGAAGGAAAATAAAACCCTTGGACCTGTAATCTTTTTTCCCAAACAATCTATTCTCCTTCCCAGTTAAGGAAAACGCTGTGGAGCCTCAAGTGAAGAGAACCAAAAACCCTTGCCACTGTGATCTGGTTTTCATCCAACCACAACTTATTCTCCTCTCTGTTTTAAGACAACTGTGAGCTCAAGTGAGAAAAAAAAGTTAAAACCCTCTGACCTTACTCTATGATTTGTTTTGCTAACAAACTCCATTTCCTCCTCCAAACCTTTTAAAATCCTTCTCTACAAGTTAGAGAAAACTTTGTAAGTTCTGTCAATCCTTTTTACTAGCTCCCGGAAGCTAAACTAAACAGACCCAGTAACCCCTTGACCCCTCTTCTCACTTTTTCATTTTCTTTCTTAGTTCACCTGTCTACTTGTTAAATCTTCCAACTTTCTTATCCTTTTGAACTCATTTGTTTTCCCCACCCCTTTTCTTGGCATTGCTCTAAAAATCTCTATTCAACCTACTTTATTGACCCTTTTTCAACCCCAATTGTATATTCTATCTGCCCCTATCTTTTCCCAAATCTACACCCCTTGCATTTCTCCTTCTTCTCCTCATCATTTTTTCCCACCATGGACCTTTACCTTTGCCTGCTTTAATATCCAGTTAGGTCCCCAAGTACTGTTCCCTCCTTATTTACACCATCTTACTTTCTAAGGTTGCCCCCATTTTCCCTCAAATCCTCCTAACCCTAGTAATACCCTTCTTGACTCCTTCCAACTTTTCCTGGTGTTTCCTCTTTGCGAAGTTGTTATTTGCTTGCTCCACCTCCATTTTTTGGTCCCTTTTACTGTTATGCTATCTTTTGTTTGTGTTCCTCTCCTCATAACTCAGGTTACTATCATTTAATTTTAAACTAAGTGGAACTGTGCTGTGCCCTTTCTAAATGTTCCCTGGCTCCTGGTTTACTTTAGGAGGGTTTTCAAATTTAAGAGGGATTTTCTTCACCCTAATGTTTCTTCTCTGGTGTTTGTTTTCTTAGGGCACTTCTCCTATGCTTATTTTGAAAAATAGATCTGTTGGAGGTGTTCATTTCAGAAAACTAAAGATATCTGCTATTCTTACATAAAGCTTTCCTTATTAAACCTTCTTTTATGCTGGGCTTCAGGTTTACAGTGGTTAAGTGATACTTTTTTTAGCGAATGAATGTTCTCCATTGTACATTCCGACGTTGTATTTAGTTCAGACTCCTTTCAGCCCTAACATTTTTCAAAATTGAACCTGTTTGGGTTGTTGCGGTCTTTGCCAATCCACTATGTAAAGGGTGTGGTAACAGATTGAGTTAATACTTGGCAATTTTAAAACTTTAAACTGAAAACTTTCTCACTGGCTTAATTGCAGACCCTGAACTTTGTTCTAAGGGACTACTTTAATTTTAAATTGTAAGGGGTTATGTCCTTCATGCCCTTTTTGGAGCCCAATCTTTTGTGTTCCACCAACAATTGTTAACTTTTATTAAGGAGGTTAGGAGTCTTTCTGCAACAACTCAGTACTTAACCTTTATGAGTTAGAAAACCCTTTAGCATTTTCAACATAATAAAGTCAGGTGTTTCTTACCTTTGAGCCATTAGGTACTTAGAATAATTCTTGAGAAAACCTTCCCCCCCCTTAGCAGGTACTTCCTTATTAATTTTAAATGCATGCTATTGCCTATTGGATTAACAACTTAGAATGAACTTAGTTCTTGTTAACCACAGATATTCCCATCTGATTTTCATTCATGAATTTGCATTGTAAAATGTACTGCTTTCTCTTTAAACCCAAAACCGTATGGCTTGAACTTATTATAAATGAAAATTAGCGGAACTTAAATTTCTCCTTAACCAACAACTTTTATTCAATTTGCTTTAGAAATCAGGGTTTATAGCTTCTTCTAAATGTTTGTAAATTTAAAATTAATCCAATTTCTTTTTCCAAATAATAATTTAACTGTTTCATGAATAAACTCTTTTATCATAAGAAAAAAGAACTAGCCTTTTTAATGAAATAACAAATTCATGAAAGCTCCTACTGTTT
Organism: Protopterus annectens; assembly: GCF_019279795.1. Taxonomy (NCBI): domain Eukaryota; kingdom Metazoa; phylum Chordata; order Ceratodontiformes; family Protopteridae; genus Protopterus; species Protopterus annectens. The sequence continues at coordinate 57,820,814 of NC_056725.1, forward strand.
AATCATTTTATAATCAGGGAAAATTATCAACCCTAGCAAACAATTTTTTCCTTTCTAACCAATAATATTTCCCGACTAATGTTTAAAATGAGAAGTTGCAAATATTTAACTGTAATTTTCGCCTTTACACTTTATTTTGAATATTGCTGACACTTGTTACAATTAAACTAGTTTGGTTTTTACTTTTTCCTTTTTAAAACTTTTGCTTTCAAATAATTCCCTTTCTGTTTTTTCACAATATAACCCTTGCATTAACTTTTTCATAACAATTACTTTGTTTCAAAGAAACTTGACTACAATTTTGGGTATCCGTAGCCTAGGCTCACTGCTCTATTATCTGCACTCCATGAAATTAAATAAATCGCATAGTGACAATACTTTCACTCTTAATATCTATACTTCCTTAATTAAATTACTTGTTTAAACCACAAATCCTTAAAGTTACAATATTTAACCCTGCCCTTAATAGTTTTTAAAATAATTAAAAAATGCCACTTTACAATCTCTATCAACTAATGCCTCTATCTGTCCACATTTCCATTGCTTATAATCTCCTTTCATCCACATTCCTTAAACTTCACATCCCTGCTTAATCACCTCCTAATCCACTTGGTTTTCACACACCTCTCTCTTGTTCTAATCCTGTAAGGATTTGCCTTAAACAAATTCCTTACCAAAAAGTTATTTATTTCAATCAAATATCACTTTAACCTCTTAATCATTTAATCAGGGCCCAACTTATTACCAAAATCAAAAAATAACCTTTTTAAAACTTTTTTAAATTTTCTCTTTACCCATTATAAATTACTACTACTCCCTTTAAAAATTTCTAATCTGCAACCTTCATAAAATAAAATTTAATACTAAATCCTTTAACTTTTAAACCTCTTAAACCAGATATTCCCCGTATGCATTAAATGACTAACAAAAAATGGGGACATTGTAAATCAAAATGTTAGATTTTTCTAAAACCCAATATTTTCAAAATACACTAAGTTAATAAACCTTAAACATTGTTATTCCCCAAAACATTAAAATTCAAGTTCTCTCAATATCAACTTAACAAGAAATCATCTAAAGGTGAACTTAAAAGTTGCCAGAACTAATATTCAACCCTCTTGGTTAACACTTAATGCATTGACAATAGACAACGACAAAAGTCAACAACTGCCTTCAAATCCCAAAAATCCAAAGGCCTTTGCAACCTGTTAAACCATCAATTAAAGAACAAAACATTACCTTTCCCTGTTTTACCTTTTAGACTTGTCACTCAAGAAGGACTTTACCTTGATAAAAAAACTGAAATTTTCCCCAACTAAATTCTCAAATCCTGGCTTTAAACCCCCTAGAAAAACTTTAAACCAATAAACCATTAAATATACTTAATTCCCCGGCAATCAATAAAATAAATTAGAATTTCCCAATTCCCTTGAAATTACAAATCTGCCTAACTTTTTAAGAGTTAAATTAATCACTAAAACCATTTTAAGTTGTCAAAAACTATTACTTGTAATAAACAAAAATAAACCTACCAAATATTCTGCAAATTCTCCCAGCAAATACAACAATTCTGCCTGCAATCCTATAATCCTATTTAATTAATTAAAATTTCAAATTCAAACTCTACTCAAAAATTTACCGTCTTTCAAGTGATTTTATGCTATTGGCATAAATACATTCCCTTAACCAAACCTGAAACTTTAATCAATTCTAACAAATTATAAACCCCAATACCATTCTAAACTAAAAGTTCTGGCTGAATCACTATAGAATGCCTAGAACATGCTGATTATGATCCACAAAAGGGGATTTGACTAGGAAAATTTAAAGTTAAAAATCTTAGAACTCCAACAGGCAAGTTTATCCCCTTGCTAAACACAAAAATGATAAACTGGCATTTAATAGTCTTTTAACAATTTAAAATGGTTTTAAACCTGAATCACAATAAGTACAACTTTTTCTTTTCACTATATTCCAAACTCAACAAACTAATCCCTTTTCATAATTTCAAATACTTTATAGGAATCATTCTTTAACCTAAATTTTTTGACCTCTTTTACCCGATCTTTCCATTAAAATGCAAACCTGATTTTGGAACAATTCCTTCTAATCTCCTTTCCCAACTATCCCAAAGGCATTAGGCCCTTTCTATCTTAAACAGATCAAACCCAAAGAATGGTCAAAATTTCCCCTTAACTGTGATTTCAACTGACCCCCATTAGGCCAACTAGCTACTCCCAATTTAAAAGTTCCCAAACCTTTATTTACAAAAACAAAAATGCTTACATTAAAAACTTTTTCAAATTCTGGATTTTACTGAAACCTGAGTTTAGACTACCAGACTTGTTTTTTTCCAAATAAATTACTTAGCATACACTAAATAAACTTGTTATTGGTTTGACCTGTTCGAAAACCTTTACATGGTTAATAACCTTTCCTCAAAATGGGTTATGTTTCTTACGTTTTTTCCTATTCTAATGCAAAACTTACTTTAAAAACCCCCCTCCATTCGCCATATCTTTAGAGATAAAGGAATACCTCAGGCCCCCTGTTTTCATCAATTAATGATTCAAATCTCCAATTCTACACGATTTCAATGATCCTATAACTGAAACTGCCCCTTTCAAAATGAAATCAAAATTTAAACAAATTGTTTCAACTGAAACAAATGGTTTCCAGGTGTTATTGTAACCCCAAAAGAAACTAATTTTATAAATAAACTCTTTATACAAATGTGTATGAACCTAACTAATTTTTTATTTGAATCCTCAACACTTCTTTTAGTTTATTATGGGTAATTTACTTGTTGTTAACAATACATAAAAATTTTTAAAAAGATTGGTTGAATAAGAGTATTACCCTTCCTCACACCTAAATAGGATTTAATTTGCCAAATACCTTCTTACATTGTAAAATGTTCATCTGGTTTTCTCCAAAAGTAACTTAAAAGAAACATTAACCAAAATCTGCCGGACCCCCTGCCCTTTAAAAACTAAAATAAATAATGGTTAATCCTAACAATGTGAGTTTTACAGACTCAAGTATGCTTAAAATTCCTCCAACGGTTTTAGAAAGTTTTACAACCGTCAAAATTTACTGACAACTGAAAAATACTTTTTAAAGTCAATTGTTAATTAGTACCAAATTATGGATTCAAAGCAATTCCTTCTACTTTCAAGAATTTCCTATGGGACAAGCATTCCATGCAATTTCCCTTTTCATCTTTCCAACTTTTCTCAAACAACACTTATGCTTTTTGGGGAACCAGGAAATTTTTTCTACGTTCACTTTCTTCAAATCGTTTTCTCAATAACATAAATTTTTAACAAATAGAAATTTTTTTTATATTAATGTCTAGAAACCAAAGACCTTCATTATTATTAAAAAAACTGATTTTTAATTTCTTCTTATATTTTCAACAATGGATTTTCCAACTGCTTGGAGCTTTATCCAGGAGTTACTAAATGGACATTAACACTGATAGAAACCTCAACTATTTAAAAAGGTTTTAAAATTAATGTTAATAAACCTGCTGCATCTTACGAAGCAGAATAGACCAAGGGCAAATTTGTTTTAGAGCTTTCCCATCCACTAACACTTTACTTTGTAGTGGAAATAAACTTGGTAAGATATATTTACCAATCCCAAAATTTATCTTCCAAGTAAGTGAATGAATTTGTAGAAGAACTGACTAATCTAGGAAAAAATTTACCTTATCTTTTGGTGTTGAATCATTGTGCGGGATTCAGAAATTCAGGACTTTTTTGGGTTTCCTCCAAAGAACAAACTTTCTGTTCCTTTGCCTTCATCTTTCCACTTATCAATTTTACATCTCCTTTTTTTGGACAAATGGCATTCTGAAAAAATCATTTTCTTTCCTATAACAAAATTCGGAGATACTTCGTCATATTTATGGAAGTTTAAGCTCAAGCAGTACTTGAGAAGGAATGTTTCCCTTGACAAAAGCAGTTCATTTATTGGTTAAATTTTACGTGTTCCAAAGTATTATTTGGCCCTGAATCTGTTAAATTTTCCCCTCTTTAGAAACCAAGAAATGTTTCCCAACTCCAGCCAGTGCCTAAGAATACTATAATGTTCTATTCTTGTGGAAAACTAAAAATTAATGCCTTGCATTTGACTTTGGACATTAAAAAAAAATTGTCTTTATAGCTTAAATACTGGAACTGTTAGTCTTTGATTGCTGTAGGTTAGGGTCAAAATCTGTAGTCTCCTGATTAGACTTTTCAATTCAGCTATATGTTTGGGAACTTATTTTAAGTTGAAACTCCTGCCCTTGGCTAAAAACTTTATCTTATAACCCTTTTAAAGTTTTTTGGAATGTGTAGTTTGTTATTTCCCCATTCTGGTTTTGGGGTTGAGTTGTTTTTGGGGCTTCCCGTCTTGTGAAATGTATCCAAGTTTTCTGGGTGCTTTGAATATCATTTTTTGGCTGTTACTTTAAAGATTCTTCCTAAACCACATACTATTTTAGCATAAGTCTCATACAAAGTTATGAATTTCCCTTAGTCAGTTTCTCCAGTCTTAATAGTACCTTCTTTAATTTCAAAGTAATCAATGTTTAGTCTGTATTCTAAAAGAAGAATCTTTTCAACCTGAATGAAAGCCAAACAAAAAGGTTTTTCCCCATCCTGGTTAGTTTTAAAAAGTGGCTTAAAAGAAGGTTTCTCACCTTTAAATGGAAAATTAGCTTTTATTCTTCCCACTTCATTTAACACCAGTAATTCTTTAACTCTGAGGCCCAGTTCTTGAAGCCACTATTCTGCCACTATTTATGCTTTTAGGAAACTAAATGTTTTAATCCCATTTGGCAATCAGATTGCCTTGCATTTGATTCTAACTTGTAACTCATCTTATGTTTGGATATTTAAATTTGTCATGTAGACATCTTGGCAAACAAGAAGTTCTTTTACATACTTGAGCACTTTATCATTATTCCCTTTTATACTAATTGAGCCTTGGTTCTTAAATCGGTGATTGACTGAATGGTTTTTTCATTAACCTTTTTGGAGGTGAATTGCCAGCTTTAGCATTGACCTTCCAAATTTAAAACTGTCTGGAATTGCTTATTTAATGTCCATTGGGATTTCCATTAACACTTAAATTCCTAAGCTGAAAAGGGTTTGCATTGCATAACCTGTAAATCCTTCCAGTATTCTTAAAGGATCTTGTGAAAGTTTTTCCCAAGAAAGACATAACTAAAAATGAAAAGAAGTAATTCCACCTTTTTTTTTATTTCCTTTGTCATTAAAACTATTAGTACAAATACATAAACTTCTTAAAATATTAACGTAACCTGTAAAACAGTGCAATTCACAAAACTTGAGCCAACCTTCTTTACATAAGATTTTCTGAAAGTAAACTCTCAACCTAATTAGCAATTTTAATTCTTCAACATAGATATAAATTAAGTTTGAACATTTAGTTATCCAATTATAAATTCAGCATAATTTTTACTTTTAAACAAGTTATTAACATGCTGAGCTTAATTCGAACTGCCAGAGTTTCTTTTATTCCCAAAAATTAACCATTGTGCCCTTTTTTCATGCAACCAATTTTTTAAACACAAATTTCAAATTTTTTCCCTGTGATCTGAGTTAAATTCAAATTGCCTTTTTATAAACTGTGCAAATAGATTTATTTTGATATCTTTAAAAAAAAGCCTGTAAACAATATAAATGTATAAATAACACTTTAAACAACTATAAAAATTTTCGCAAATAAATGGCATTTGAATGTCCATTTCTGCATAAACTCCTTTTAAGTCAATTATGTTCATTTAACAGGCCAAAAACATAATAAAAAAAGCTTTTAAATTGTTTACACATCATTGTTGAAATTGCCAAAATTGTTAAAGAAATGTCCCTAAGTTAAAAAAAAGTAAATAAATTCTCATTAGTCCCGTGCCCTACTTTCCATACAGGTCTGTGATTTTGTTGCCCGCCATCAAGGACTAATAAGTGAAACATAGTAAATTGTGTTTCCTTCTACTGCATAAAGATGCACAAATACGGTTACCCCTTTTAAACTGACTTCCCAACCCTTTCAAAGATACCAATGTTAAAAGGTTAACCTGACATTCCTTGTCCTACTTTCCCTTAACTAAATGATTTTAGGTTTTTAAACTTCTGTATGTAGCAAGGTTACAAATATTTTTGTAAACTGATATCATATTCTGAAATCCAGTTTTTAAATTTAAATTTATAAATTCCATTGTCAGGTGAATTGAAAATCAGCGCTTGGTTAGTAACATATTAACTGTAAAACCCCAAAGAATTGTTTACTTTAGATTGGTTCAGATCTAAGCAGCTTCTAGGAGATTCCTTAACTTTAAAGTTTCAAAATTTTTACTTTATGCTTTTAAACCTAATCAATTTTCTAAATTAAAATAAACAAAATGTTAAAAGATTTTATGATTTCGGTAAAATAAACACCCGAAACTTAACCTCCTTGAAATGTAAATTTAATTCGATTATCTATAAACCTAGAAGAACAATTCAAAAAATTTGGGTCTGGCACAAATGAAGTCCTTTTTGATACCCGTTACCAGAAAAATGACCAGTATACAAGTAAATACAGTGTTGACATTTTCACCTTAGCTTATTTGGCCAAAACTCCAATTTGAACAAGTGCCTCAAGTCAAAGGATGTGCCTCAAAGTCCGGAAAAGCAATTTAACCATAATTCCTAGCCATCAAGAGAGTCAGATTGTTTTCCAGCTTTGAAATTATTTATCCCGACAGTAATTAAAATTAATTGTTCAACATGTTAAGTTTGAAAGCTCTATATATGAAGTGTAAATCTGTTCATTTTTGTTTAAATCTTCAACTTTCATAGAATTTGGTGACAATTAACTGAAGGACGTTAAGGGGTTTAAAGGCTGGAATTATAGATGAAAACCTTTTTTAATTTTATATTACAGGGTGTGAAAATGACTTTTTTTTGTTATTGAAAAACACCTTTTAGTCTGAAAATTAACAGAAAATTTTCAGAAGGCTGGCAAGTTGTTCCTCATAAGCTATATCTTTTAATTAAAAATTTCCTAAAGTTTCCCTTAACTCAGGTTTGTGATGTGAAAAATTAAAATAATGGTATGCCCAAATTTTAAAATGATTATAGAAAAACCCCAAATTTAGACTCCCGGCACATTAATTGATTGTTTTCACTAATGATGTTTGACGAGCCTTTTTACTTTTCACCACCATAGTGTGAAGTTCCCTTTAAAAGTTAAAGGACGACTTAACCCTTTGGGTTCTGACCATTTCTTATTTTGGCAGTTTTTAAGAAAATGTCAGCCATTGTGATGAAACTAGGAAGTGAAAGAAAAGGAAAATTCCTTATCAAAAAAATCCATGACAATGGCTGCTCAGAATTCAGGCTAACACTCACCAAAAACACAACCAATGTTTTTCATTTTTGTAACTTGGTCCCATTACTTGTCAAATTTGAAGAATTTTTGCCTCAGAACCATTATTGTTACAAAAATTAATTTTAACAACTACTAATTTCTGAAAGTGTTATCAGAAAAGGACTTGGTGTGCCATCAAACTCTAAGTTTACCGTTTTCTTGACTTTAAACTTAACTTTTTCAAGGGCAAATTTTTCCAATGTTTAACATGTAAAAAGCAATACAAAACCCCCTAATTTGTGTTAAAATGTGGAAAAAGTAAGTACTTTTACACATATTGTGACCCAAAATTCGGCAAATTTTCAAATTTAGAATTGAAGTTTTTATTAAATGGATTTTGGGTGTATTTAATAACGTGGAAAGCTTTTTTGTTTGGAACCATCCATTTTGAAGGTTAATATTTTCTTAATGCCTATTTAGGTTAAAATGATTTTAAAATCAATGTTATGCTGAATTTAATTTATTAAACCCCCATGCCAACAGCTGCTAACCAACTTTTTTGGTTTGCCCTTCAATAAAGTACTAAAGGGAAAACTACAATAACCTTGGCAAAATTTGTTAAATACTGAATTAGTACAATTTGTTTAAAGGGCTAAGTAAATCTTCACACATGACTTTAGTTTGCTTTTTGCGAGTAAAATTCTAAGTCCGGAATCAAATTAGTCAATTATCTGCAATCTTTAACATATTCCTCCAGGCTTTAATTTGCTCATTAAACATTAACTTGTTTTAAAAAAATACTTCTTTGTTAGTTTCTTAAGAGTTTTTATTATCTTGTAAAGTTAGAAATCATTATATTTTGAATTTTTGTAACATTCTGTTTTTAAATTTATATGAATTTAATATTGATGTGTTGGAAATTTGAATAATTAATTTTGTAAGTTTCATCTGTGATTTTACCAACTAAAATTAATTGTAAATTTATTAATTGATCTGTAACAACCAAATTTTAAAGCATCTATAAAGGAACTAATTTTAAATTGTCCCTTAGTATCCTTGAGTGGATTCTGTAATCTGTGTTTAGACATTTGAGGGACACAATTAGTCTACTGGGAAGATGAATGTGGAGGAATTCCCTTACCTAAAATTTTGTGAGTGTTATTTGGGAATGGGAACCAAGGTACTAACTTGAAAGAAATGTCCAGTTCAAATTCAGCCCTTGTATTCTCATTAAGCAACTGCCCATTTGAGCTAAATTTGTATCAGTTAAGCCAGGTGGTTAATGCCATCATTACTTCTTAGAAAGTATCCCATTTTAACATTCCTTTAACAATTTCTGAATAGCAACTATTAATAAACTTAAAGCTTGTACGCTTCTCAATGTTTTTGTTAATTGTGACAGATAGTTAAAAACTACCATAAACCATTAACCCCGGGAAATTTCTTCCCCCATAAGCGGCGTTTTTTTTATTCCCTTTCAAAACCCTTTTTATATTAAAACTAAGAGTCAGCCAGTTTTTTAACTAAATGAGCCCCCAAAAAATGTGTTTGAGCAGTAAGAACAACCTGTTTTTTCTCTGTTTCCAATGGTAATAACCTTTCAATCCTAACTTTTGTTACTATTTTTAGATTTAAGAAATTCATGTTTCAAAATTGTTTAAATTCTTCCCAGTTTTAATTACTTCTGTATAAAGCCAAATTAAGCTTATTATTTTCTATTTCCATTATTCCTTATATTTGCAATTTACTCCCATTATCTCGTTAAATTAATTTATTATTTACTAACCTTCCTTTTGAAATTTTCGTTACAAATTTTGTTCCAAATTCAAATTTGTTTAGAAATTTTTTATTAATTAAGATTCTTTTGTTTCAGTTTTCAATTTTATTCTTAAAAATTTTACATCTTTTTATTTGAATACTTTTAAAACCTTTGATGTACACTAAAAATTTTAAATTATCACTTTGAAATTTTTCCATTTCATCCTGTTGTGGGATTAAGTCTTTTATTCTGGTGCCTTAATGCTTAGAATAATCTAACTTTCATCACACTCTTAACACTTTGCCACATTATACTTAAACCCCGCCACTTAATACTAACGTTAAATAAATTTTCAATTTTCCAAGATTTTACATTCTTGTCTTTACTTTTCAGCCTTAAACTATCTGTTAAATAAACTTTGGAGTCTTTAGAATACTAAAAGGTTTAAAAATCTAAATGAGTAAGTTTTAAATTATATTTGATCCATTTGAGCATCTTAGATCATTGAATAGGATTCGATTTTAATTATTAATTTTCTTTTTGTTTAGTTTGTTTAGTTTTTTCTTATCTGGAATTTCCAAAATTTTAATCTGGTTCCAAAGACTGAGCATCAGTGAACAATTTATCCCATAAGATCTTTTTTCTTTATTTAATCCCTTTTTATTGTTAAAAAAACTTGCCCCTTTTGAATTTTGCCCATTTGGTTTTAAATATTTAACATTAGACTTTAGGTATCAGGGATTTTTCAGACTTTGGGGTTTTATAAATTTTCCCAGCTGATAATTAGTTTGGTTTCCAATATTTGAATATGCCCACTTTCAAAGAAAATTTTTTGTCAAGCTGCTTATAAAACACAAATTCTTTATTACCAAGTAAGCAAGTTCATACTCTCACTTTCTTATACTTATGTAATTATTTTTTCCATTTAATGACTCAAAATTGAATGAAAATATATTTTAATACTACCTTTTATTTCCATTTTATTTTTTATTGTACATTTTAAGTTGTAAGTAAAACTCCCCCCATATTCATTTTTCATTTAACCTTGAAAGACAAAAAAATTCCACAACTTTTTTAACTTTTCGCCTTTTATCTTTTTCCAGAATCCCTTTTTTTTAAGTTTAAAACAGAAATTTTAATTTCCTTTCCCCAAAATCTCTAAACTTTAACATAGCATTCACATTCAAAGTGTTGGAATCCTGTTCTTGTTTCTTAACTTTTCCTACGGCCTTTTAACTTAAAGTAACTATTTTAATTCTATTTATTAAAGGAACGATTTTTGGGGCTCTTATTTGGGTCAAATTTTTTGTGTTCTTCAACAAGTTTTAAACTGAATAGAACCTAAGAATCTTCCCTTTCCTTGGATTCCTCCCTTCATCAGTCCTCAATCCATTTACTTCTTTTTTTTTATCAAAAACCCCCCCCTGCCCCCTACCCTTCTTAACCCCTTTTTTAACCCAAAAAAAACATTTTTTTTGCACTATTCCTCTCATGTCAAAATGTCCCGAACAAAAAATTCCCCCTTTGCCCCCCCCCCTTTTTTCTACCAACTCTTTGTTTAAATTGTATTTATACTTTTTTTTCTTTTTAGTTAAATTTAAATTTTACTTTTTTCATTCCTTTTATTCCTTTTAAAAAATTTTTATTTAATAAAAAAACATAACAATTACCCCGGTTTGGTTAAGCATTACCTTTGTCCAATCTAGATATCATTGTCATCCTTCTTCACTCTTGCATTAAAAACAGTTTAACTACTTTTTCAGTCATTTAACCAGTTTAGACCCGTCATAGACCTTGAAAAATCGTTAAAAAACGTGGATTTTGAATATAAAAGAATTATTTAAAATTACCCTCACAGCTTTAAAGGGTATAAATTTTTGGAATTTTCTTTTTGGCTTTCACCCGTTTAAACTCCTTTTTTTTCCTTTCCAAATTTTAACAAAAATTCCCAAAAAAGCCCAAAATGTTTTTTTTCCAAAAATTTTTTTACCTTTTTAAAAACCCCTCTTTGGCCCCTTTTGTTTTTTTTTTTCTTTTTTTTTTAAGTTTTTTTTTTAATTTCAAAAACTTTTTAATTTTTTCCCCAAGAAGGGTCAACCTTTAAACTTACATTTTTTCCCTTTGGGTTAAATTGTTTTTTTTTCCCTTTGGGTTTTTTTCTAATTTTTTTTCTACTTTATTTTTTTTTCCTTCACATCCAACAATTTTAAAAAACCCAAAAATTAAATTTTAAGGGAATTTTTTTGTTTTTTTTTTTTTTTTTTTTAAAATTTTCAATAATCATGTAAATCTAAAACCCCCAAGTTCCTTACCTCAATGGGCACTACTAATTTTATCAAAGTTACTTTTACATGTTTCTCCGCCAACATATATGTCTGGATATTTTAATTATCAAGAAAAATGTCTCTTCTGGTTCAATCCAGAATGCTTGACTGATCCAACTAGAGTATCTATGGAACATTATCCAAATAAGTGGTGCAAATAGTGCTCTGAATAAAATAAAATAAAAGAGCACCAAAGTTGCGAGTCCGCAGTACTATTTAATGAATAAAAATAATAAAACAATGTTAAGCACTTTCATCAACTAGTATGACTTCAGAACAGAGTACCATTAAAAATTCAAGTTTAAATACACATTACTAGTCATTGGTTCTAATCCAACCAATTCTGACAATGAAAAATCACTGCTCATGAATATATAAATAGTCAATTAATTGAAACTGAAGTATTTTCTACACAGTTACAATTAAAACATAACTCAGAAACCTCTTTGACCACAAAAATTATAAAATACAACAATCCATTACAATGTAAATTCATTACATAAAAAATGTATATGACTTTATATTGGATTATAGTTTGAAAATTCCTACAATATGCATTGATGTTATTAAACTAAATCTGCCTTTTCCTTAAGAATGGGCATTATGGTAATGTGCTCATTTAGTCCTGGTGGATAATCAGGCTAGCCTTAGTTGCCATAGGAGCTCCTTTTTGTGTAGCACATTTTGCCAGTCTCCACCTCTCACTTCAACTGTTACAAATTCAAGTATGGCAAACTTAAAGCATAAAAAATTGGTGCATAAAATACTGTGCTTATATAGGGCATTAGTATCTTTCTTATTTTTAATATCATAAAGGTGTTCATATATCCTTGTCTTAAACATTCTCGGTCTTCCCTATGTAAAATGAAGAACAGGTACTACACCTAGCTATATATACTAGTTTGCTAGAACAGCAGTTGCCACTTTTTAAGAAAACATGACTTTTATTTTGGTTATCAATGGCAATAGAGTGTCTTGCAGTATATAGGAACAATAGGAGCACCTACCACAAGGTTTACTTCCACCCCTTTTCTCCTGCATATTTTTGGAGGCGTTGCCAGTCTCCAACAATGATTTGATATTGGGTCCTACCTTTGTGGAAAATATGAGTTTATCACCCAATATTCGAAATATCTCAGTATTTGTTTTAAAGATTTTCCAGTTTTTTATCAATATTCCCTTGATCTGAGAATACAAGGGACTATATTGTATTATACAGGCCTGTTGGAAATTAGGTTGATGCTGAACTGTCGTGTCATTTAATTCATTATTAATACTGTCACCACCAGTACCCAATAAAGGTATATAAGTATCACCCCATTTGCTAAGAACATCTGTAAGTATAGGGTCAATAAAATGTCCAGGATAGCCTCTCTCTAGGAACATATCCCTTAATTTTTTAAACTCTGTTATCACATCATTTCTCATAGTTGTCAACCGGGCAATTCATATAGCGTGGCCCTTAATGATACTTTTTTTCTGATGAATTGGGTGATGACTATTATAATGCAAATAGCTGTTGCAAAAAGTATTTTTACGGTAGATTTTGGAAATATATCAATCCTGGGCTTTGATTATTTTAGCATCCAATAAACTCATTTCTTGTTTGTCAAACTGAAAGGTAAATTTTAAATATTCTGTAGTTTTATTCAGATACTGGACAAACTCAGATATTTGTTCTGAACCACCATTCCACAAAATATGTGGTTAAAAGTGGCAACTGCTGTTCTAGCAAACTAGTATATATAGCTAGGTGTAGTACCTGTTCTTCATGTTACATAGGGAAGACAGAGAGAATGTTTAAGACCAGGATATATGAACACCTTTATGATATTAAAAATAAGAAAGATACAAATGCCCTATATAAGCACAGTATTTTATGCACCAATTTTTTATGCTTTAAGTTTGCCATACTTGAATTTGTAACAGTTGAAGTGAGAGGTGGAGACTGGCAAAATGTGCTACAAAAAAGCTCCTATGGCAACTAAGGGGCCGCTGATTATCCACCAGGACTAAATGAGCACATTACCATAATGCCCATTCTTAAGGAAAAGGCAGATTTAGTTTAATAACATCAATGCATATTGTAGGAATTTTCAAATTATAATCCAATGTAAAGTCATAAAATTTTTATGTAATGAGTTTACATTGCAATGGATTGTTGTATTTTATAATTTTTGTGGTCAAAGAGGTTTTTGAGTTATGTTTTAATTGTAACTGTGTAGAAAATACTTCAGTTTCAATTAACTGACTATTTATATATTCATGAGCAGTGATTTTTTTCATTGTCAGAATTGGTTGGATTAGAACCAATGACTAACTAGTAATGTGTATTTAAACTTGCATTTTTAATGGTACTCTGTTCTGAAGAAGTCCTACTAGTTGATGAAAGCGCTTAACATTGTTTTATTATTTTTATTCATTAAATAGTACTGTGGACTCGCAATGTTGGTGCTCTTTTATTTTATTTTATCTATGGAACATTATAAGCCTCCATTTTTTTATTCTAATAGTGTTTTTTTTTAAAAGCCATTTAACAAAATTGTTTATTTATTTTTATTCATTTAAATAGTAACTTATCAATGTTGTGGCCTTTTTATTTTTTTTTTTCTAAGACAATTAAACCCCCCATTTTTTTATTCTTAGTTTTTTTAAAAAATCTTCCAAAAAACTGTTTTTATTGTGAACACAGAATTGGAAACTAATTTGTAAACCTGGATTTATTATTAAATGATTTAACTATAACAAGAAACCCCAAAAAAATAACTAGTTGGGTTTTCAAAGGCCTACCAATAAACCTTAATTTTTAAGGGCTGGCAAAAATTCTGGTCATTTAATTAATATAAGACATTTACAAACCCACTTGGTTTAAACAAAATTTTGGTTAATTATACCCTTAATCCAAAAACTAATTGAAACCATGGAGGATAGAAATTAATTGGGGAAAAAACCTCCACAAAGACTTCTCAGCGGTTCCTCAAGGGAGGGGCCTCTCCTTTTGAATTCTTTGAGAAGTCAAGGCCCAAAGAAAAGGGGGAAAAAGTTTTCAAAATTTTTAAAAATGACATATAGAATTGACAATACTTACGAATTGTAACAAATATGGGAAAGGAAATTAAAAACCCATTCCAAGAAATGCAAATGGCTTTTAAAAATGGCAACCCCGGGGAACTAATTGAAAAACACCCCAAAAAGAGGGCTTTTGGTCATTCAGCAAGTTCCCAAGGGGTTTTGGGATGGTCTTTTCTGGGTAAACTATTTTCCTTTTTAAGTCACCCAAATGGGGGAAAAGCTTCCCTTTTGGCTAAAAAAATTCCCAAAAAGAACAAAAAATATTTTTACCCCGGGGTTAGGGTTTTCCCCCAAAGCAAATATTTTTTTTTACAGGGTTTTTAGCAAATGACAAAATGGCCGGTCCAAAGGGACAATAAAAAACCAATTTGCCAAATTTATAATGGAATTTCAGGATTTGGCCCCCAAAACCCTTTGGTAAATTTATCCGAAAACATCCCAATAGAAAACCCCCGGTTTTCAAAAAAAATGGGAAAACAAAGTTTTGCAGTACCCTAACCCCCCTTTTTACACGTGTCTTTTAAAGGGGATTTTAAGGAAAACTTCTCTGACTGTTCTATGGTTTTACCCACAAAAAAACGATCAAATAAAGGGCCAAATTTTCTCCACAAAAAGGGAAGTTGGAGGGCCAAATGATCAAAGACAAAACCTCAAAACCCCTTTTAAAAAAGGTGTTTTTGCCCAAAAATGTAAGGGGCTAATTTTTTCAAATTCAAAGCGGTTGAAAACTTAAATGGAAGGGCATTAGTTTTTTTTGGAAAAAATTACGTAAAAATAAAACAAAAACTTTAAAATAAAAAACATAACTTATGCAAATGAAATGCCTCATTAAAAAAAGGGGAAATTTGATAATTTTAAACCTACAAAAGAAATGAAACCAATTTGAAAATCAAAAAGTTCCTACCAGATTACAGGGCTTTTAAAAACATGCCTAATCAGACCCCTTAAAAAATTCTGGTTTTTCTTTGGCAAAATTTTGGTTTCACGGCTACAAGGCCCTGATTGTTCCCGAAAACCTTAAACCAAAATAAAGGGGAAAAACTAACAGCCTAAATTTCCCCAAAAATAAATTTAAAAAATTAGCCCTTTTTTTTTCAAGGAATCATTTAACTCTACAAAGCCACATAGGTCAATTTCTACCACATTTAGTAGCAATTTTTCCAACCTAGTTGTCAATACTCCCATAACAAACAATAGGTTCACAAGAGATTACTAGGTTAACAGTTTGAGAGCCCTTACAAGCCTAACCAATATAACCCAATTGTACCCAATATATAGTTCCTCGGGGCAAGAGGATGGCATGGATTTGTGCCAATGCCTTGAGTGTCTTACAGATTGCACCTGTCCTTAAGGGGCATAGGCACTACCTCAGGTGTGAATCTGTGATTCCCCATCCTTTGATCCAAACTGCATTTGAAGAGGGCCAGTGAAGGGCTCTGCTTAATGTGAATAGGAAGCCTGTTCCAAACAAGGGACTATCATAGTTCATGCTTGAAAACTATGTTTGAGGATATAACTACATGTCCTTTTTTCTTTGTAATGACTAATATTACTGTTAATTTCCAAGTCTTGGAAAGTCATTTACCATGGAGTACCTAGTTTAACATTTTTTTTTTGCCAATTCTATTGGAATGCTATTATCTCTAGGTGACTTACCAGACTGTTATTTTGATTTCCTCTACACTGATAGGTACTAACAAACTTCCTTATTAATTTTGCAATACTGGTAAGTAAACCCACCAAAGGCATTCTGTATGTTCTCCATGTAACCTTCTACTGCACTTTCTCTGCAATAAAATCTCATAAAACTACTTAGATATGTTTAATAAAATAATCTGAGACTTCTTGTTAGAATTCCCATTTATGGGTTCTCACTTTCTGAATTTCACTTTTTATTTTTGCTGCCTTAAGCTTCGAGCTGGATTCTTCTTTAATGTAAGTGTGTTGTCAAAGAATTCCACTCTTATAGCTACTTCCTTACAATCACTTGGTCTTTCCAGTTATTTTCCCCAATTTCTTGTTAACTGGTCTCCATTTCCTTTTGATTTAGCTGGTCCCTTTTCTTCTGAAGCTTCCTAGTTGGCTGCAATAGTTCAACATATGTTTTATTCTCAGTTTTCTGTAGTCGGTTTAATTTAATGCCTGCTATTTTCTTTTTAGCTGCTCACAACCTTCTACAGTATAACCCAATTCGCATAGTATTCCATTTATTATTATTTATAATTCCTTCCCATACTAGATCTCAGATAATTTTGGTTTCTGATAACGTGACAAATCTCTAGTGTTTCCTATTTAAGCTCTGCACTAGTTATAAATAAGGCCAAAGCTGCATGATATGAAGTTACAAGTGATAATGGTATTGTTCTTAAGTCCTTCACCAAATATAAATGTTTCTCTGAAATATAAATTCTGTCAATTACTGGCCAGGATTATCTCAAAGAATAAAATTAATTATGTGGAGTTATTTATTGAGCCAGGTAGATCTGGCACTCTAAATACTTTAATGAAAACTTAGAACATTTTGTCTTGGTCCTGCACTCACAACTCTTCTTTTTTTTGAATATTTCACTCCCAACCCACTCATAGTATTCTTTAATGAAAGGAGATTATCAATTGCCTCTGTCCTTTTTTCCGGGGGAAAATACACATTTGCTTTTTTGATTCTTTATCTCAGCAGTGTCTGCTCAGTAACACATATCTGGCTTTTCTATTGTTCGTATTCCACCTATAAAAGGATCCATCTAGATGTCATACTACATCTCAGGCTCGTATAACTCATATTCATCCACCCCTTGAAAGCTGTCAATTCACATCTGACTCCTATAACAACTGCATGAACAGCTGGCACCATCTACAGAGTTTACTATGCAATTAGGGAATGGAAATAAAGTCCCAGGCCTTTCTTCACTACCACATGCATACATACATGCATGCATACATACATACATACATACTTTAGAGTCACTAATTCACCTACCATATATATGTGGGAGGAAACAGGAGCACCCACTGAAAATTCACAGAACACGGAGGGATGAGGAAACTCCAAACATAATGCATATTAGACAAAAAGTGAACCAGAGAATCTTTTTCTGTGAGATAACAGTGGTACTAACTAGACCATGCGTCACCCCAAGCTTGCATAACATTATTCATTAAATTTATTTCAAACTATTTTCAGTCTCTGCTGAAGAACTGATTTATATGTTGTTAATAAAATAAATCTATTTTTCAAAAATCTCTTGTAAGCAAGATTTATATACTTACACAATTCCCATTGTATTTTTGAAGAGACTGCATCTTGGGTTCCCTGGGCAGTTGGTCTGATTTGCAAGTAGTTGGATTAATTAACGGATTTTTTACTAAACGTGTCACACATTTGAGTTTTTTTTTCAGTCTCTCCTGCTTTGTTATATTGAAATTTTTTTTTGCTTTTAATTCTATTCCACTCTCTTGTTATCAGTACCAGAAGCTTTTCTCCATTTGAATCCTCTGAAAAAGTTATATCCCAAAGGATGATTGTCCTGTTCAAAAAAATGTAAAATGAAGGAATAAGTCACCCCCCCCCCCATGCCAGCAGATGAGAACTTTTTTGTTTTCATCAATTTTTCACTTTCCTCATCATTCCCAATCTTTCTTTCCAACTTTTGTATTATAAAAATATAGTAGTAGTAACAATAATAACAGATAAAGACTAACCAGCCTATAATAACTATGCACAATTAAACACATCAAGTACTTTGGGAATATCTTCCCAAGACTTGCCCCCCAAAAACCCAAATGATATATAGTAAGTATACATACTCATAAGAGTATACATGTATGTATGTATGTATAATTTTTAAAAACATACTCTAGTTTGTTTTTAAATGTTACATATATTCCAGTTTTTACTCCAAAGACCAATGCATATTCCTAAAAATTGCTTCTGATGGAATGCCAGTTTGCTTTCCTCTTCCATGCGACCTTGTGTACATATTTGTTATTTTCCAAACAAAACTTAATGCGTAGATAACAGACTAAGGTCTCACAGTGCCCTAAACCTGTCCTATATAACTATTTTAGAGGTTTTTCACAGATAACTTTTAATAATCTGCACGCTAAACTTTCTGCTAAATTTAATTGCTCTCATTTAACTTTAAATTTAGTTCTTTCAATTCAGATGCCTTATTTGTCTGCCCTCCTAATATTACAAGAACAATAACAATATATATATATATATGATGGTCTAGACCATTTTAGTAACTTATAGCATTTAAAATAACTCAATCTAGACCATATCAGGCTTTTGATGTAATATCTTCAGTCATGTCAAGCATTTATTTTATCATTTATAATTATTTTAAGTACTGACTAACACAAAAAGACTTTAAGCAATGAAAGAAAAACATATACATTTCAAAATCACCTGTCCTTTTTTACATTCTAGTCCAATTTTCTTCTTAGTTTTTTGTTTATTGTACTTTATGTCTTTCCCATGAGTGGTCATCAAAAAGTACAAGTTTCCTTTCTCTTACATGATTCTCAAGACCAACAACTCAAGTCATAATAATGCAAATTTCAACTCATTTGTAATAATTTTACATGTAAAACATTACCTGCTTGTTGCATATTTTACAACTCCGTCATAGCAGTTATAACAAACATGCCTTTATCAATATGCACAAATGTCTTTAGTTTTTCTTTTTTTCTGAAAAAGAACAAAGCTCATAATAAATTTTATTAAGCCATTTCTATTCAACAACATATGGCCACTTTGCCCGCCTTCACTTGACATTTAAGCCATGACCATCCCAGGGTGTAGAACACAGGATTTTAACTTGACCATTCTTTTCCTTGTGATACGGATAATTAATTCCCATCACGCATGGTCCCCCCACAGACAATAAAAGCATTAAGGAACATTTCTAAAGATGCTTGGAGAACCGGGGGGGTTTTTTTTTTTTTTTTTTTTTGTATTTCCACCCAATTTTTTTAGGTTTTGCCCCTTCTCCCTTGCAGGTAACTTTTACATTGGATGTGGGTGGAAATGGGAGCCTGCTAGTCTTGCCCATATTCAAACCCTTAACAACTAGCTGCAGAATGATGCTTAGGTTTGTCTGGGTGCCATTGAACTAAATATTCCTTCAGCTGCAGAATGATGCTTGGTTGTCGGGTGCCATTGAACCTACGTCAATATTCCCTTCTGCGTTTCTTCCATGAAGTTTGCATCTTGTGAAAGTAGTGGCTTCCTAAAACAGCCGTACATGAACTAAGAAGAAAAAAAGCAAGTAACCAGTCTGCCAACCACAAACTGTTTATTCAATTTGAGCGCTTTAGTCAGGCGTTCACCCCAAGACTTCTTCAGAATAAAAACAGCTGTAACCAACTTCCGTTTAAATAATCAACCAGTCAAGTCACATGTATAAACAGTGCTAGAGTATTCGATAAAAACAAGAGGCAAAACATCATAAATTAAATAACAAATACATGTAAAGCCTATTTTAAACATTTTAAAAGTCAGACTTCATCAACCCTAATCAAACAATGTTTAAAATCTCTCAACATATATAGACTAAGTAAAAATGAAAAGATGTTGTCAACATTATATTAAATGTGAAATTCAGACTTTAATTTTAAGTTACTTGAAATCGACACTGTTTCATTTAAACCAGGTTTGCTTGTAGCATTACTTCTGAGCTGCCAGAGTAATTCTTTGTATTCAAGAAATAACTCCATTGGCCCGCCCCTACTATTTTCAGTACAAACCTGTTGTAAAACAGCAAACTTGAAGTTATGATTTGGGTAATCCGCTATGTGCCTGGCTGATGCATTATTGCCATTGTCCTTCCTGATGTCATAAACGTGTTGGTAAATACGTTTATTTAATGTATTGATAGTCTTACCAATGTAAAAACATTGACAGTCCTGGCAAATAGCAATATATACAAGGTGATTACTTTGACAGTTAAACTTTTTATGCACGTACACTTTACCATATTCACTAATAAAAATGACATTGGTCTCCAAAATAAAGGGGCATTGCGTACAATGTCCACATTTACGCATATAACCCTCCTTTTTGGCAGTGCAATTATGTTCCAAAAGACTTTAAACATGTGTCCCTCCTATATATGACACAAGGTTTGTCCGGAAATCTTGATTTACAAGTGTCATCAGTAGTGAGAATTGTCCAATTGTTAAACAAGATGTCCCTAATGCTGTAAAAAAGGGGGTTAAAAGTAAGAATCATTGCATCAGTATAGGTAACCCCCTCCCTAGTATTTAAAGCCGAGGTCCTAGTGATGTTAGTTAGACCAGAATCCAGATCAAAACTCAAAAGTGGAAAAAAGTAACCATTGTTTGTTTTTTCCTTTACTTCATTTAAAATAGAGTCAACAAAGGTACCAGGGTACCCCCTTCTAGTAAGCATACTCTTAAGCTTGTCAATCTCCTGTAGAAATAGTGTCCAATCACTAACCATCCTTGCTAGCCGTACCCCCTGTCCTTCAACTAAAGATTTTTTCTGATGGACGGGGTGAAAGCTATCAAAATGTAGCAAGGTGTTGGAGTATGTGGGTTTTCTATACAACATAGAAATAAATCTATGATTCTGTAAATCCTTACTTATAGTTATGTCCAAAGAGTTTATAAATTCCCTATTTTGTACTTTAGTGAATCTAAGAAAATCAGTGCTTGAGTTTAAGAAACAAAAAAACTGCTCAAGCTGTTCTTTTCCGTCCCAAAAAATTAACAGTTCTACCCCCCCCCCCCTTATAGGGTTTCATGACTCTAACTGTCTAACTTCTAAATGTCAAAGCAGTTTCCTTTCAGCTTCGGTTAAATTGTCAAAATTTTTTTCACTTTGATGACTCAACAGAGCTCTGAAGTCAAATTCACAAATTTTCTCAAACAATGTAAGACAGAAATGTACGGGGGAGGTTGTATATGCTTTTCCTACGTAAACTAGAACACTGTTCAGAGACATTAACATTGTTGAAAAGTAATTTAAAATTCAAGTTTCTAATAAACAACTTAAGGTCCAAGACCAAATCAACAATATTAGAATGTTTTTCTGGCACAAAACTAAGTCCTTTGCTGAATAAATCTGCAGCTGTTTCATCAAACACATGACCAGAAAAGTTATACAATGTAAAATCAGCTTTTTTGTTTTGAACACATACCAAATTGGCTTCAGAGGCAAAGACATCCAATTCAACAGCTGCCTCAAAGTCCAAAGTCCCAAAATCAACAGTTCCAGGAGAAAAAAGTAACAAACATTCCTTTAGTTCCTCCGGTTGTTCCTCCTGTTCCTTTTCCGGTTGTG
>NC_056725.1:57843139-57944246 GCF_019279795.1 Protopterus annectens
TTTAATGACCCCTGTTGATTACCACTTCACCGGCAACCCCCTAAGCATACAATACGTGGTGAAAAACCTGGGCACTCAGGTTGATAACAACCTCAAATTCGACCATTATGTAGCGGCAGTAGCCAGAAAAGCCTTTTACTTAGTTTGTCTCATAAGTAATGTGATTGCATCCAGAAAAAAGAAGGTTATTACCTCTCTATACTCCTCCCTCATTAGACCAATAATTGAGTACAACGCCCCGTTTGGGATGTACCTTTCCAAACAGCTGCACTAACTGGAAAGACCACTGAAATACCTCACAAAGAGAATCCATGGCCTCCAACACCTGTCCTATGCAGACAGGCTCAAATCACTATCACTCTACTCGGTATAATACAGATTGCTCAGGGGTGATCTGTGTCTCACCTACAAGGCAATCTCGGACCCTACCCTACTAGAGATGTTGCATATCTGTAAGTCTAACTCCTCACGCACTACCCACATTAACAAAACCTGCTGGAGAGACAGGTTTGTCTCCCAGAGGCTGCCCCATCTCTGGAATAGACTTCCCATACACGTCAAACAGAGCACCTTGCTGACCCTCTTCAAGTGCAACCTTGATTAGTGGATGGGGAACTACAAATTTGTCCCAGGGATTCCACCTGTGTCCCTCACTGACACAGGTGACAAGTGCTGACTGTGGTTTCTTTTTGGGAATAAACTCGGCTAGGCTTAGAAAGGCCCCAAGCCTAATAGCATCGTATGATCCTATGAAATGACTGGGATGATTTGAGGATTTAAATCACTAAATAATGGCATACTTTCGTGTTTCAGACTTCGCATCCTTCAGGAAAATGCATCCTAAAACAAATCCTGTTATTCTAGCAACTTTCTAAATCTGTTACAGCAATATTTAAAATATGTCCCTGTTTTTGGGCCTTTGCTCCCCCTCTCTCCTCCTCCATCCCTCCCTCCCTATTTTTGGGCATTTGCTTCTCCTCCTCCCTCCCTATTTTTGGGCCACTCTCCCCATTCTGTCAGGCTTTGTCCAGATTTTTTGAGCTAAGACGTTGAGAGGTATGGACTATCTACTAGTAGTGCTGTAATGTTTCGTTTTTTAACTGCCAAAGTTGTAGCTGTTAGTGGCACACGACAGGACCAATATATGCATGATGTCACTGTCACATCTGCATGACAATCATGCGTGATTTGCATACGAGCGTGTCAAATGCGATGATAGTATTCTGTAGCAATGCGTGTATTACTTAACTTTATTCGCATAACGTACTTTTTGATTACTAAATATAAGTCAGTATTATTTACCATGGTCATTAGAAAAGAAGTGTTAGCAACGAATGAGTGGCAGAGACTTAATCTGGAACTTTAGAAGAACACTGAATTTTTAAGACCACAAAATGAGGAGCTCCCCATCAGGCAAGGTACAAAAACTGTTGGCCTTTGTCCTACCTGTCTTTTTCGTTGTGACGTACATACAGTAGTAATCATCTCCTGACTGCGCAGATTTGGGCGTTCCCCACTACTAGTGAAACCATTACTATTAAGATAAATAGGTGTATGGAGACTCAAGCATAAGGGAGGGGATTTGCTACTGGCTGCACATTTCGGTGTAAAAGTACCACACTTCAAAATAACATCTTTATTTCTCATTCCCCTCCACTGATTGTCACGTAGAGCAATGCTGCCGTACCTTCCACAACGCAAACGATTGCGTATTGTCACACGAGGCTCTTGCATTGTACTTTGCAGACTGTGAAGTCTATACGTATTTAGTAAATAACAGATAAACGGCCTTAGCTTTCCTATGCTTGCCAGCTGCTGTGGTTATTGTTTTCTTCCGGTTTCTTTCACGCCCAACATAGGTCTGGTTTTGGAAGCAAGTTCTAGCCACATGTAAATTACATGATGTAATCCTTCTAGGTTTACCCTGGTACTGCTGTATTCTTCATGCGTCATGGAACGAGACGTACTATCAAGCTTGAAGGCACTTGGGTAGGCTGTGTATGTTGCTCTGTCTGCTTGGGATTTATTCCGTGGGTTATGAAAATCTTGGGTACTGTGCTTAAAACTGCCCCCGATGAAGCGGCCTGAAAGGAGTTATATTAATATCCGTGTGTATGGCTGCTTTTGAACTCGGCGTTTAGGCTTTAGTTAACGTGTGTTGATTAGTGAACGTAATAGATCACATACGATTCACTGCTCTAATAGTATTCCAAAACAAGGGTGAAGTTAAGACCACGTACTTTTCCCTTCCATACCGCTTCACATTTAATAAACACTGTGAATGTTATTTTTAACTGCTGTATGTTAGAGAAATCGTGTAGTTGGCGTAACGAGTAAGTCTATATGTAATAAAACGTGTTTCCATTTGTGCTGTTTAAGTTAAACTGCTATACACATTTTCGGGCTAATGTTATGGGAATACTTGGAGAAAATGTTCTTGTTTGAATACAGGGAATATGCTTAGCTACACCGGCCCGTGCTAAAAAAAAAACATTTTTTTGGGGGGGGGGTAAACCTTTGCGTTATTTAATTTTCCTAGCCTGGCTACTTTCCCTACGAGTAACGGCAGCTTTTCACAAGTTGGATGGTTTGATTTTATGTTTGAATATCACTGTGCGTCTATAAACGCACCTAACTGTTGACAATGGGAGTAGGCAGTAGGCATGTCCACTCAAAAAGTCTTGGGTTATTTGTTCAATGACGTTCATCAACGAACTTCACATATCTAGTACAATTGCGGGGTACTACTCAAAAATATACATTTGTTAAAGTGAGAGTACTAATGTTAGCAATGCTAACTTAGCATATTATCTACAACATAATACAAAATCTGTATGTACACTTTTGTTTGTGTCTTTCGGCCTTTCCCGGTTAGGGGTAGCCACAGCGGAACTCCGGTTCGCTAATGATTGGTAGTGGATTTTTACGTACCAGGTTACCAGCCCTGACGCACAACCTTCAACGAAGGCACATCCCATTCACGTATGCCTCCCCACAGAAGACGCTCTAGCTAAAATCGAACGGGACAACGTCTTGCCATGAGGCGACAACACTACCGCAGCACCACCACCGAGTGGCAAAAATCTGCTTCAAAAAAAATTTTTTTTTGTAAAGCGAGCTATAACTTGTTGGTCCTCTTGCTAACACTAGTATGTGGTCATGTTTGGCTTCTTGTTTACATAATTCCATTTTTTCACACTGTTTAGAAAAATGGTAAATTAGGCCTAAATATTTACTTTCAAAAACATGTAAATAAAGCCTAAACATGTTACTCTTCTCTATTAACAGAGATCCTTTTGGTTTGTGTTACAAATTCCATGTTTGGAGCACAGTAGTGAGGAGCGACCTTAGGTCAACCGGTGCCCTAGGCAAAAGGGCTCTGGTGCCCCACCTTGGTCTACCTACACCAAATAAATACTGGAAAAGTGCCCCTGCTAAAGCGACGCCCTAGGCAGCCGGCTAGTTGGCCTATGCCTAAGGCCAGCTATGACAGTAGTTCTGCCCATCACACAATGAAGCTGTGCAAAATATTCTTATCCTTCTGCATACCTCTCAACTGTCCAGATTTTTGCCTCAAAATTTTGGTCTGTTTCTCCCAGAAGTTGTGGTTTTCAGACAAATCACTGAGGATTGAAGTTCATAAGTAAGTAATAGGCTATTGGCCCAAGGGCCTAAGTAAGCTTAGCCAACAAGGTTCCCTGGCTTACGCCACCCAAGAAAGTTAATTTCCTGTGCCCCTGTTGAGCAGAGCCACAGAAGTGATCCCCGGCGTGTATTTCCTATTTCCCATCCACTCATCAAGATTTTTCTTGAAGAGTGCTAATGAAGAACTTTGCTTGACATAGATGGGTAGCTTGTTCCAGAGTATAGGAAGTCTCTGGGACAGGAATCTATCCTTCTAGCATGTCCTGTTTATTGTGGTGACAAAGTTTAGGTCCCTAGAGCGTGTAGCTCAGAGGGATTGGGATTTCTTTAGGTGTAGCATGTCCAACAGCTCTGGGTTCAACATAGCTTTCTATGTTGGGCAGAGATCTCAGAGTAGGCAATATGCTACGGGGTAAAGCTGGAGTTTTTTTAGACTGTCAGTGTAGGTTATCTGTTTGAGGCCAGTAATCCTCTTTGTGAGGTACTGGCCTTTCCAGCTGCTACAGATGTCTTGTGAGGTACATTCCAAAAGGGGCGTTGTACTCTATAATGGGTCTAATGAGTGCCGAGTAGAGGGGAACAATGACCTTTTTTTTTTTTCTCCTGGATGAGAACCCTTTTGTAATGAGGTGGCCACATAGAAGGATTTTTGACTACTGTGGCGATGTGATTATCAAAGGAGAGACTACTGTCTGCCTGGGTCCCAAGGTCTCATCACACATTTGGCGTTAAGTAGACTGCCGTTTATGTGGTAGTTCATGGGTACAGAGTTTTTACCAAAGGGGATGACAGTGCACTTTTTGGCATTGAACCTGAAGCCATGACTCCGACACCAGGCATCTGTCTCCTTGAGGCCCTTCTGTAGGATGTCCGTATCATTTAGGGACTCGACTGTGGCTCCTCGTTTGCAGTCATCTGCTTACTTCGTTAGCCAGAGGCCTTCTGTGTTGGCCAGTACTTCAGAGAAGTAGGTACCAAACAGGAGAGGTCCCAGGACTTTACCCTGTGGTACTACACTTGTCACTGGTTTGAAGTCTGCAACTTTTACAGTCTGGGTTCTGTCAGTGAGCCAGCTGGCAACCCATCTTGTGACGGAGGTGTTTATACCTAGTTTAGTGAGTTTAGCTATAATTCCAGAATGGGGGATGGTGTCAAAAGCCTTGGCGAGGTCAAGATAGGCTGTGTGAACCAGCTTACCCTCGTCTACAGCTTCCTCAAAGAAGTCGATCAGGTTCAGAAGGTATGGTCTGCCTTTCTCAAAAACCGAACTGGGTTGGGGTCCCAAGTTTGGAGGTTACCAATGTCTTTGTTTATGAGTTCCATGATGATACGTTCCATGGCCTTGCAGACGTGCTGTAACTCAGAGCAGATCTGGGTGATGCCATTGTGTTTCTTGACATAGCTATAGAATGCTTTGTGGTTGCCCTTAGAATCAGTGGGGATTTTGTTTACAAAGCTAGCTTTGAAGGATCTTATAAGGGATCTCAAGTTCTTAATGAGGTTGACCAGGGAGCTCCTCCACTCATGGGGTTTTACTCTCTTTTGCAGAGTTTGTTTATGGTAGGGGACCACCAGATTAGCTTCCTTTTTTTGAAGGATAGAGTCTTGGTTCTGTTTGGTATAGCATGATCCATGCACTAGTGTAAGTGCTTATAGAGTGCATTTGTGTAGGATTCAGCAGTTGTAACTGTATTGCCCATATGCATGGATGTAATGAAGTTCGCCACTTCTGTCTTAAGAAGCATGAAGTTGGCTTTGGAGAAATATTTTACCATGGTTTCCTTAATGGTGGGTGGAGGCGGGATGCGGATATCTAGGGTGATTAGCTTATGTTCGGGTCTGACCAAGGAGGAGTTGACTTCAGGTCTGGAACACCAGTCAGTTATGTTGGTAATGACTAGGTCTAGGATATTGCTGCCCCTAGTGGGGGTGTGGATAAGTTGATCCAGGCCATTAGAATTTATGAATTCCAGAAAGCGTTGTGAATTAGTTGGTACATGAGTAGTTTTCCCAGTTAATGGTGGGGTAGTTGAAATTGCCCATTATTAGGGTGTTTGCTTGAACCCTAATATTTTCCAGTATATCAAGAAAAGAGGAGTGGGAATCCTGGGGCATGGTGAGGGATCTGTAGCAAGCTACAATTTGGATTGCAGTTTTGCCCAGAGTTAGTTGCACTTGGATAACATTGGATAAATTATGCTGCGCAACTAGCCTGGAGGTGTGGATATCCTTAATGAATATGGACACACCTCCCCCTTTGGTGTTTTGGTCCAGGTTAGATGGCCGAAAATTGTGGTATGAGTTATAGCCTGGTAGTGCAGGGGTGCTGTCTAGAGCCTTGAACCAGGTCTCAGTCACTGTACAGATATCGATGTTCTCCTTTTTCAAAAGTGCTTAGAGTGAGTGCATTTTGAGATTTAGACTTCTAGCATTGAGTAGCATTACCCTCCATTTTTGCTTGCCTGTTCCTGTTATGGTGGTAAATTTGTCATTTGAATCTTGCCCAAAAAAGGCAGTATAGGGACTGCAAGACCGTTAGCCAGTATCCAGAGTCCCAGGGGCGACAGGTGCAGGCCATCTCTGGCAAAGCAGCAGACAGACTGGATCCCCTTAGAATGACACCAGAAGCTTAGCCAATTGTTGAAGTCAATCATTTTGTCCTTGTACTGTGGTATCATTCTGGGCGATGGCAGGATGCTACTCTGGGCTAGGGTCATACCTGCCTGGGCTACAAGATTGGAGAGCTCTTCCATGTCTCTTTTCATGTAGTCCAGGGAGGTACGTCTCAGGTGGTTCACACTAACATGGGCAATGACAGAGTCATATTTAGACTTGTGGAGTGACCTGAGTGTGTCGGTTATGTGGCAGATCCTGGCACCCGACAGGCAGCTGACAGTAACCTTCTCCTTGTTTAGCCTGGTGTGTGGGACATCAGTGTGCCTGACTATAGAATCACCTATGACTAGTGTGTTGGGTTTGTTGTTTTGTCTTATGGGCTGTGGTTTATTGGCACACTGAGTCTGTGGGCTGTGTGTCATTTGGGTTGTGTTGGGGGGGGTAGAAGTTGCTTGCATTTCTGCTTTGAAGGTCTCTATTGCTTGAGCAGATTATTGAGAGCCTCTGCAAATGTTTTTGTGTTTCTTTGTGTGGATTTTGGTGGTGTAGGTTTAGTGGGGCTATGTGATGAGTGTGGTGTGGTGCAATTGTTTACCTTCTCCTCTCGACTGTCAAGTTCATCTTGGTTGGAGAGAGAGCTTTACTTCCAGTTTGGCTAGATAAGTGCATCTCTCACAGGTTGTGGTGGTGGGTTATAAGAGGAGAGGGTTGTCTGTGTACATGAGGCAATTGCTACATTGCCCCAAGATGCCCAGATTCATCAGATAGAGAGGAAAGAACACTGGGAGCTGACCCTTGGACATGCGTGAATAAAAAAACGCTTTCCTCTAGACAAGTGAGGAAAGTGAGTATAAGAGCTGTTTTTCTCTAAGCAAGTGAGGAAAGTAAGTACAAAAACTGTTTTCCTCTGGGTAAAGAGGAAGGTTGTGTGCTGTAATAAGTTGTAGCTTAGTTAGTGCTAACAAGTTCTGAACAAGTGCTGAGCACGAATAAGCAAATTCAAGTGCTAAAACGAAGAATCTGTACCTGGATCTTGTGATAGATAGGCTACCTAGTGCTTACCAATCCCACTGATAAGTTAGAAGGCTTCCTTCCAACACAGAAAGTGTTGGGGGGTTCAGAAGCTTACAAGCAGTCCTGGAAACAGCAAATCTGTATCTGGACTAGACTAGTTACAGGAAAGGTGGTGCGTACCACTCCCACTGATAAGCTAGAAGACTTCCCTCTAACACAGAAAGGCTTTGGGGGCTCAGAAACTTACAAACAGTCCTGGTTACAGCAAATCTGTATCTGGACTAGACTACTTACAGGAAAGGCAGGAAACAAGCTTAGACATTTTTTTTTTGTAAAGTAGAAAGGAGAAACAGAAGATAATTCAAAATTAAGGACCTAAGTGGCTTGCCCCTCACAAATGTTCTCTCTGTGTTGGGTAGAATGAGCTAGTGACACTAGACCGGGATAGAGCTGAACAGATGGGACTGGTAGGAGTCTCTGAAGTCAAGATGTGATCTCACTGTACTGGGCTGAGTGAGCAAATGAGATAGACCCAGGAGAAGTGTTCAAACACAAATTTACAGCAGGGGTGGGCAATTCCAAAGCCACCAAGATTACTGCAGAGAGAGAGACCACTGTATTCTATGAAACAATTTAAATAGAAACATTGTGGAAAGTCTCACATATAATTCCCCTCCACAAAGGCGGACCCTCTGCAGAACTAACCAATTACCGCCCCATAGCTATTCTCTCTCCACTCTCCAAAATACTAGAGAGATGCATACACTCTCAGGTCTCACACTACCTCCTTACTAACAACCTCCTTTCCAGTACTCAGCATGGTTTCCGACCAAACCATAGCACCACCACTGCCTTACTCTCCTTTACTAACACTATCCTTCAGCATAAAAACAATGGCTATCTCTCCTCTGCTACTTTCCTAGATCTATCTAAAGCATTTGACATGGTCCCACACAAACAACTTATCTCTGTCCTCAATAACCTATCCTTCTCACAATCAGTCACCAACTGGTTTCAGAGTTACCTGTCTGACCGCCAACAATCCGTTGTATGGCAGAATGACATATCTCCCCAACTACCTGTCTCTATAGGGGTTCCCCAAGGATCCATCCTTGGACCCCTACTTTTCTCTGTTTACACCAATAATCTAGCCTCTGCCACCAAACATGGCACACTCATCCAATACGCAGATGACTCTACCATCATCTGCTCAGCCCAGTCCCTACCCAAACTGCAAAAAGTCACACAGGAAGCCTTTTCCTCTGTTGAAACATGGTTATCCGATGCCCAATTAATACTCAACCCAAACAAAACTAAACTACTCATCTTCCAACCCACCAAACATACTCAAAACAACTCTCACTTTAACATCACAGCAAAAGACAACACCACTATATACTCAACTGAACACACCAAATTGCTAGGAGTGGAAATAGACAATAAACTAAAATTTGACATTCACATATCCATGACCATAAAAAAAGTCCACAAAAAACTAGGAGCATTATACAGAAATAAACAATTTCTCACCAAAGCAGCAAAGATTTCAATAGCAAATTCCCACCTTATCTCCACCCTACTTTATGCCTCTCCAGTATATACCAACCTAAGGCAATGTGATCTAAACAAGCTAGAGACCTGCTACAACAAAATTGCAAAATTCGCCACAGGGGCATCATACCGTAGTCACCACTGTCTCTCACTTGCTTTACTGGGCTGGCTTGAACTCCCTCACCTCCTTCAGTGGTATCAACTCTCACTCGCCCACAAACTAGTAAACCATCCACTAAATGTCCCATCCCTCCAGAATCTACTCCAACCCTATCGCACCACCAGACCACTAAGATCCAGCAACAAAAATCACTTGCAGATCACTAAAGCCAATAACTCTGCTGGTGAAGCACTATTCTCTTGCGCCATAGCCAAATTATGGAACTCACTCCCACCCACAATTACCTCCGTACCATCATGCACCAACTTCAAAACTTTATTAAAAGCGCACCTAAAATGCCCTTGCAACTCCCACTCTAATATCATCCACCCCATCCAACTACTACCTTTCTTTCACCTCCACTAACGACCTTGATGATAGCAAGCTCAGATGCTCATAAGCCTAGTACTTATTATACAGCAGGAACTTCTCATTGTTACATTTGTTAATGCCTGTTATGTACTTCACAGATAAAGATTCTAGTTGTCTACTGATGTACTATGTTCTTCATCTGTAAATATGTTGTAAGTAATTTCTATGTTAAATTGTTAATCACTATGTAATCCAATGTAACTACTGTCTATTTTACTGTGGAGCTTTTCTCCCCGGGCCTCCGCTGAAAATGGACCCACGTCCAGTTGGACACTCCCGGTCAACAAATTTAAATAAATAAATAAAAATTATATAAATTTGAGTTTTAGACTTCCTGTCCTTCAGAAACTGCATTCTAACAGAAATCCTGTTATTCTGGCAATTTTTTTTTTTTTGTAAAGTGGAAAGGGAGAAAGGAGAAACACATACACAAATGCATGGATCTCGCCATACCCAATAGAACCAATACGCTCTCCTCCAAAAATAGTAAGCCAATCTGGTGGTCCCCTGCCATAAACAAACTCTCTACAACAGGACGAGGAAACTGATGCAGAATAAGGTGAAGGCCCAAGACTGGAAAAACTCCCTTATCAGCCTCAACAAAAAGATGAGATCCCTCATCAAATCCTCTAAAGCTAGCTATGAAAACAGAATTGCGGCAGATATTAAAGACGACCACAAAACGTTCTATAGTTATGTAAAGAATTTCCATGGCAATACCCAGATTTGCTCTGAGCTACTGCACAATGGTACCTCCTATAGCAAGCCAGCAGGTATTGCCAATATACTGGCTGACACATTGAGTACCAACTTTACCCCTCTCTCCCCTTCCAAAGGTCCTATCACATTAACAGTAGATTGCCAAGCACCCAGTATTACTGCTGCACAGGTTAAAAATGCACTGTCCAAGGCCAAGAATACAGCTTCTATGGGACCTAACAATATCCTTGGCTGTGTTCTACATGAACTACAGATTGAACTGGCACCTAACCTGTGTACCCTGTTCAGTCACAGCCTCGCCTCAGGCTTTGTCCCTACCGAATGGTGCACTGCTACAGTCATCCTCTCCACAAAGGAGGAACAACTACAGACCCTGGGAACTATCGCCCCATTAGCCTGACGAGTCTGATATGCAAAGCTATGGAACGCATCATCATGGACCCAATAAACAAGGATATAGGGAATCTCTAAACTCTGGATCCCACACAGTTTGGTTTTGTGAAGGGTAGATCATGCCTGCTCAACTTGGTCAACTTTGAGTCAGTCACCAGAGCTGTGGATGAAGGCAAGGTGGTTCACACAGCCTACCTTGATCTGGCCAAGGCCTTTGATACCATTCCCCACTCAGGAATCACAGAAAACCTCAGTAAGCTTGGCATCAACCCCTATATCACTAGGTGGGTTGCAAACTGGCTCACAGATAGAGCCCACAGTGTGAAAGTCGCTGACTCCAAGTCAGACTGCCGACCAGTCGTGTGGAGTCCCACAGGGTTCAGTCCTGGGTCCTCTCCTGTTTGGTATCTACTTCTTTGAAGTCCAGGCCAACAGGAAGGGACTCTGGCTGACAAAGTTCGCAGATGATTGCAAGTTGGGAGCTATTATTAACTCCCCAAGTGATGTTGACATCCTAGAGAAAGGCCTCACTGAGACCAATGACTGGTGTCAGAACCATGGCCTTAAGCTCAGTGCCAAAAAATGTGTTGTCATCCCCTTTGGGGAAAAAACAGGTTCCCATAAATTACCTCATCGATGGTAATCCACTGAACACAGAAGACATTATAAGAGATCTGGAAACACAGGTTGACAGCAGCCTCTCTTTCGACCACCACATTGTCACTGTGGTCAGAAAGTCCTTCTGTGTGACACATCTCATTACTAAGGGTTTTGCATCCAGGAAGAAAGAGGTCATTGTCTCCCTCTACTCTTCCCTCATTAGGCCAGTCATAGAGTACAATGGCCCATTTGGCATGTGCCTCACTAGACACCTGCAACAACTGGAGAGGCCGCAAAAGTACCTCATAAAGAGGATTCTAAGCCTTAAACACTTGTCCTATATGGACAGACTCAAAAAAACTCCCAACTATTCTCCGTGTCATATCACCTACTTAGAGGCAATCTCTGCTTGACTTACAAAGCCATATCTGACCCAGCTCTGTTAGAAATGCTACAGATAAAGAAATCCCAATCCCTCCACACCACACGCTCTAGAGACCTCAACCTCATTACCACAATCAACAGAACATGCTGGAGGGACAGGTTCATAACCCAGAGATTGCCCATGCTATGGAATAGACTTCCCATACATGTCAAACAGAGCACCTCACTGGCCCTGTTCAAGAGAAATCTTGATGAGTGGATGGGAAATAGAAACTTCACCCCGTGGATTACTGCAGTGGCTCGACTTGTCAGAGCCACTGGGAACTAAGGTCAGGTGGCATGATGCCAGGGTAATCCTATGGGCTAGGCTTGTAAAGGCTCCAGGGCCATTAGTCTAGTACACACCTATGAACATATGAGAGCAATATTCAAAATCTGTCCCTATTTTGGGCCATTGCCCCCCATTATTTTAGGCTTTGTCCAGATTTCTTGTGCTAACAGGTTGAGAGGTATATTTCTAGGTTATACTACCATCGTCATTAATTTAAAACTGCCAGTTTGCCAAAAGTGTTGTTGTACAAACTTCCACTTGTGTTTGCAACCTCATTTTGTTGCTTTTCATCCTATACCTTTGCAAGATAATAATAAAAAGGCTATTGTTTATAACTTGAACTGTACTCCCTTTTCCAAACTCTGCTACAGTAAAAGTTCAAACTCGTCACCCTTGGTAAGTACTAGTTGCCATTTCAGTGACTGACAACCTTTCACACCATCCCTGGAAGGGAGAATTTTTCATTCATCAAAGATAAAATTACCCAGTAGTTCATTAAAAGAAGATGTAGGGAGAGTTAAAAGATTATACTACTTAGGATCTGTTTGAGCAGATGCACATATATACAGTGCTTTGCTTGTCATTACCTGTGTCAGAGCACAAAGTTGACGCTTGCTACTGCTGGCATAGGGTAGTTGTTTACTAGTACCACTAATGAATTTGAACTTATGAGGTGTGTGTGCTCTGTGTTGTATTTAAGATATGGGGAGGGGACAGGAGTTTTTACACCCATCTTATTTCATTTAGTGGTGAGGGACACCTCTGTTACGGAGTAAAAAAAGTAATAGGTTCATAGGTTCATAGGTTCATACTAGGCTATCTGCCCAAGGGCATTTATAAGCCTAGCCCATAGTTATGTGGCTTTCGCCACCCCTTTAGTTTGAATAAAAACTATGCCTATCATTTTTCTGTGCCTCTGTCAAGCAGTGACACTGAAGTAATCCCTGGGGTATATCTGCGATCTCCCATCCATTGGTCAAGATTCCTCTTGAACAAGGCCAGCGAGGTGCTCTGCCTCACATGTACTGGGATTTTGTTCCACAGCATAGGGAGTCTCTGGGTGATGAATCTGTCCCTCCAGCACGTTCTATTTATAACCGTGTCAAGGTTTGATAGCACAAATTGTCTTGTAGAATGTCACCATTGCAGTTATGTCTGTCCCCTGTAAGTGTAAATCCAGTGCTTTATGACGTTATGCTGCTCTTAGGAAACTAAGTTTCCCCAAACCCAAGGCATAGCCTGAAAATACTAATTGTATGCCTAAAGCCCTAATTCTGTAACTGCTAGAATAGGAATGGTAACAAGAACGGGTCTTGTGATCCAGTTGCACTATCCCGGCTAGCTGCTCTTTATTTTATTTGATATTTGTTATGTCTGTGAATTTTGACAACTTGAAATATTCTGGGGCACATGTGAACAAACCTGATTTTAGCATGTAAATGTTTTTGTTCTCTCCTAGCCTGAAGTCTCAAAGTTTAGGTTCGTTTGGATGATGATTATGGAAAAGTGTAATTTAAGATGCAGTGGCGGTATACATGTGACAAAGTATTTGTCATTTATTTTTTGTTTGGTGGTATAAAGCAGAAATGTTGCAGTATGAGTTAGTAAAACTAAACGGGTTGTTTTATTTTCATTTTAAAATATCCTTGAACGTTAGCTACTAGTGTAAGTATTTGTTTAGCAGGCTGTCCCTTGTTGCTGCCTGTTGTAGTGTGTTAAAATGACTGTCCAGGTTTTGTCTACGGCATTACATTTAATTACATTATAACAACTGGCAATAGCAAAACTGATTTCTAATAAAGTAAATTCTTGTACCTGTACTACTTTTTTTCCTTTTTCTTGGGGCTCCAGTTGATAAAGTCCCCGTGGGACGAAAGCATCTAGTCTGTGCTACAACTGACATCCTGTATACCAACTTTTGAGAATGTAAATATCTTCGTATCTCTATACATTTGTAACATGTTTTAATTGGCATTCATTTATTATCCCAAACAATCAGATTTTAATGACGTCGTCAAAATAAACAAAAAAACATACCCAATTATTGACTAAGTTTTGTAATGTATGAACAAAAGAGCTTCATTTTTGAGTGATAAAAGTTCTTGTGACAGCTTGGCAATGTTTTAATTTTATTAGCGTTTGTTTTACGCTGTTGTGGATTTGTTTTGGTTGTTAGTTTATCATCTTAGAAGTTCTTGAATATCTTGTTTGTTTGACTGTTCTGTTTTGTACTAGTACTACAACCGTTGCCTAACTGTCTCGGGACATGGCTGAGAAAGGTCTGTGGACCAGACTATCTACTGGTTTATCAAATGTTAAATAAATAAAATCACCAATATTGAATAGTAATAAGACTTTTATGTTAAAGAAGAGGCTGCTGATGTAAAGTATGGCTAAAATAATTTTTAACTGTAATGTTAAACAAAATAGAGATATGAGACAGAGATATTTATAAGCAACCTGTGGGGCTGAACACTGTTTAAAATGAAGTTATTCTGTAAATGCAAGGAGTAAGTTTGAAACTTGAGTCTGCATTCTGTATGCTATTGAAATGCTTTTAAGGTTAATGGAAAACTGTGCCAAGGATGTGTCTGGGCCAGTTCTGTATTTATGATTTCATGGACAGGATTTTTAAAGAAGATTTGAAGGTTAAGTCTGGAGGTAACAAGAATTACATCTCTGTTTTGCACACATTGTTTTCTTGGACTCAAGTGACTATGAATTGGAGTAGTTCATTGATTGTGTGTGCACCATGCTTTGCACAAAATCAGCACCTCTAAATTGGAAGTCATGCAAAAGAGTGGATTTCTCTCTGCAGGTGTGAGGGGGAGCGGTTACCTAAACTGGAAAGGTTTAATGCATCTTGGAGTTTTGTGCATGAGTCAAGGTATCAAGGTTTATGAAAAGTTTAATAGGTGCAAGAATATCAGTACTGCATGGTTTAGCCTGGACTGTGGTACTGAAGCATCCTTGTATTGTGTCTATAGTTGGGCTTACATTAACTCCTGCAGAACAGTAACCTTGAAAACAAGACTGCTGTCTGCCGTCTGGCAGTCTAGAATTTTTTTCATTTTTGGACAGATCACATTTTGTTTTGGGGTGGGTAGTAATTTTATTGTGTTTATAATGTTAGAACAGTCAAAGCAGGAGTATGATGAAGTGTATTTTTATAAAACATGTTTATTGATTGAGATGCAGGCATTGCAAGTCCAGTTTCTCTAAGTTCAGAGAATGTGAGGAATGGCTCAGATGTCAGTATTTCTTGGAGAAATGAGGGGAATAAACAAAAAATGTACTTCAACAGTGTAACATTGAGATGGGCTGGTTACAACATTTAGTGAAAATTAATGCCGAGATACTAAATAAAAAACTTATCGAGGTGCTCCATACTTGAACTGCTGTAGTTCTAGGGTATTTCAGTGGAGAAACTGAAACATTTTTCCAAAGGTAAAACAAATTATGCATTGTTTTTGAAATCTTTTACATTTGACATTTTGATTTGTTGCCAGCAACAGTGGTGTAGAGAGAGCCCTGGCTATGACCAAGTGACCCGAGTTAGATTATTCTCAAGAGTGTAACAGAGCTGGCAGGAAAGGACAGACATGCTCATCCTGGGGGGGGGTTGGTCTTTTGGGGCATGATGCATATAGCCTTAAATCTCAGAGAAAGGGTGTTTTCTTGGTGTGCACCCTGTGGGTAGGTCTTTGGGTCAACAAGCCAGTGCCTGGCAGTAGCCTTCATTAATGAGCATATGGGAGTGCATTCTTGCAAGGGAATGTGTTCTGGGTACCTGTGGTATGAGTAGCCCTCCCACACTCAGGGTGGTGTTTTGACCTTACAAAATGCCCTCTACTGGAAAGCTGGCAAGAGCACAAGCAACCCTCATGGTTACCTGTATGGTGATCCTTCTAGGTGACCTTTACCCCTGTAGTTTACCAGAGATATTCCCCAAGTAATGGGAGGAAGAATGGCTAGAGTCCATTGGAGGAGGCTTAGTGATTGACAGGTATAGAGGCAGAAGCACCTAGGAAGAATTCTAGTTTATTTGTAATGTAGTTGTTTCTGAAAAATTAAATTGTGATATAAGTGTTAACTGTTGATTTTTCCATAGCATTGTAATACGTTTGTGTACTGCCATGACAAACGTGTTGGTGGAAAAATCTGATCTAGTTTTAGTATTTTTTCTTGTTCCTGTCTAGGTTAGGAGAGAAAGAAAGCATTGATATATGCATTGTCACAGAGATCTGTTTCAGGACCTATTAGAGCACTTAATTTTTGCATGGTTTGAATGCCTTTAGCATTAAAATGTATCACTTTTGTTGAAGACACTAAAAAAATGGGAGTGTCTCCATATTCTGAAATAAAAAAATGGGAGTGTCTCCATATTCTGAAATAAAAAAAATATCTCTTGACTTGTTAAGCAAAATAATAATGACCTAAAACTCCATTATTATTAACAAAGTCCTTTATTATGTCATAGTTAACTATAGGACCCCCTCTGACTCCATCATACCTAAGTAGTATGAAATCCATACACATTAAGCTAAAAATCATTCTCTTGGGAAACTTCAACCCCTCGTCCATCAACTGGGGGATTAAACTTCCTCAAATATGTATGTCCAGTATTTTCTGGACTTCATCTGTCTGCACTGCAAGCGGAGTAATAAAATCCTGGACTTGATCCTTACCAACATGGGACAGATTTGTTCCCCACCAATTGTCACTTTTTCTGGTCAAATTGGAGAACAAATTTGTTATATTCAGCATAAGACTGAAGCAGGAAGCATCTTTTAATACCTCAAGACTATGCTTATGCTAATTTACTAACATTGAGTTGTGACTCCCCATATCCCTCAAAAACCTGATGACCCTACTGCATATATGGAAATCTTTTGCCACCAAACTCTTTGTACTTGTAAATAGCTGTATAGGCATCCTCTCCCTCACAGAAGTGAATACTACTCAAAGGTTAAGAATAAAATCCTATGGTGGAACTGAATATAAATAAACTCAATAATAATAATAATCTTACTGCATTTAAAAATAACCTTTAAAACTCTCAAGATGTTAGTGTTCTTACAAAATTAAACGGGGAACCGTAGATCCTGATCAGCCAGGGCAGGATACAAGGTAAAAATAGCCAACCAGACAAAGGATAACCACAATGTCGCCTTTAACTTTGTTAAAGAAAACAGAAACAATGTCCAGCACTGTGCGAACTAATAGTAAATGACATCACATACTTGGACTCAGAAGATATAGCCAGTCTACTTGTGGGCAGACTTAGCTGTGAATTAACCCTGCTCTCACCATTTATATTCCCAGGCCATATACCTGCATCTACACACACCCCTCAGATTTCCCAAGAACAAGTCCTCAACACAGTATTCAAGGCCAAAAACAGTACATCTGTAGGCTCATGTAACATACTGTGCTGCCTACTGGTCAACCTGAACCAGGACTTGTCACACCCCCTATAGAGGCCATTTAATATCAGTCTGCAAATGGGCTTTGTCCCAGTTGAATAGAGGATAGCAACAGTTATACACTTGCAAAAAGGTGGTGTGTGAACAAACTCCGGTAATCATTTAGACCCATAGGCCTGACCAGTCTTTTTTGTAAGGCTACGGAAAAGATAATTAAGAAATTAATAAACAAGACATAGGCAATCTGCAGACTGTCAAACCAAGGCAGTGTGAAGTCATCAAAGGTAGATCTTTGGTATTGATTTCTTTGAGAAGGTTATGGAAGCAATGGATGAAGGCAAATCTGTGCAAAATACATATTTAGCCAAGGAGTTTGACACCATCCCACACTTGGTTATTGTGAATAAACTCCCTCAGCCAAATGTAAATCCCTGTGTAACTCATTGTATGACAGTTGGTTCACAAATTGAACCCCAGAAAATTAGGGTGGGCAGCTCTTACCTACTACAGAAGACCTTTTACTAGAAGAGTACTACAAGGTTCAGTCCTTGGACCACATCTATTTGGAATTTTCCTCTTTGAGGGCAACGCAAATGTTAAAGGATTGTGGCTGACCAAGTTTGCAGAAGACTGTGAATCTGGTGCTGTCATAAGTTCCTAGAGGACACCAAAAGTCTCCTAGAGATTCTTTCCTAAACAAATGGCTAGAGTGTAGGCCATGGACTGAAACTAAATGCCAAGAAATGTATAATACTACTCTTCAGCAATCTATGACCTCCCTTGCAAATGTCACACTGATAATGCACTCCCTGAAAATTGACAACAAATTGTCCTTCAGTTATCACATACCCATTATTGTAAGGAAGTCCTCCATCATCGCACTTATCTAAAGGTATGGCATCCAGGTCCAGGGATGTGAATGTTTACTGTTCTCATCTCTCATTAGACCAGGCATTTAATATAATTCCCCTTTTAGTATGTACCAAAGCACTTTGTCACAACTGGAATGACCGCAACACTTTTCTCACTAAAAAATAAATTATACAAACTATGCAGATTGTGTCAAAGTCTTCTCCCTCTTATGTGTGTCATACAGGCTTCTAAGACATTACCTCTGCGTTGTGTACACAGCTTCATCTGACCCTGTCTTGTCAAATCTGTTACACATTCACAAGTGCTATAGTAGTGTGAACACCTGCTTGAGGTGTCTCACTCTCTTATAGCATTAGTAGGAGATGGAGGAGGGATAGGTATATGTCTTGGAGAATACCGCTTCCAGGGAACCATCTTCTACATTATGAAATGTACTTATGCTATCTAAACATAATTTGCACGACTGATTGGAAAACTGTAAACCCCCCCCCAGTTTAGCCCCTCATGGATGGGGGTAAATAAGTAAATGTCCCAACCTTCCAGGTTATTTATATACAAAATTATAAAGGATTATATCAGTAGCCTAGTAAGTATCTACGAACTGACACGCCTGATGTGCTAATACCTTCAAAGTCAGGAAGAGCTGGACCAAACTAAATGTTGATCCCACCCCTAAGAGACCTGATACCATGTTGAGAATTATAGTTTGCTGGAAGAGCTGGACCAAACTAAATGTTGATCCCCCCCCTAAGAGACCTGATACCATGTTGAGAATTATAGTTTGCTGGAAAAGCTGACTTTATCTCCATTTTAAGTATGCAAGTTTTGCAGACAT
The DNA here is from genome assembly GCF_019279795.1 of Protopterus annectens. Taxonomy (NCBI): domain Eukaryota; kingdom Metazoa; phylum Chordata; order Ceratodontiformes; family Protopteridae; genus Protopterus; species Protopterus annectens. Next base: position 57,862,060 of record NC_056725.1, read on the forward strand.
GAAATGCCTATCTTGGAAGGCACACTTTTTTTTTAGCCGTCAGTTCTGGCCAAAGAATTTCTGAACTGCCAGCCTTGTCAGTTGAATATCCATGCCTGGTACTCCAGTGGGACATTCTCTGTACTACTTTGGGTCAGAAATCTTCTCTGTACTACTTTGGGTCAGATATCTGTTAATCTAAGTTTAGTCTGCACCAGTTTGTTATAATTTTTTGTGTTTTCTCAGTACTTCAGTTAGAGTGCATCTTCTCCATTGTAAGGGCAGGCATTGTTGGAGATTGTATGTTGAGAAGTCAAACTCGTCTTCAAAAATTCTAAAGTTTTATTTTTGTTTGTTAATGGGGTGAATGGGCTTGTACAAGATCACTTTTAAGGCATTTTTTTGCCAATGAAATGTCTCCAAGATCATGTTTAATAGAGCAAAACTTTTAAAACAAAAATGTTCACGTGCACCTTTATATATGCAAAACTTTTTTTTGTATGAAAAGTGCATTTTGCAACCTTTAAAAAAAAAATAGTTTAAAAGCTTGCTTCCATATGTGGAGGACAGAATTTACTGAGACACATTTATGGCAATGAGTATTCATGGCCAGGCAGAAGGCACTTGTATCACTTTGTGTATTGGCTCTAATTATGCTGGATTATCATAGGTGGGTAATTATAAATTATACGACGACCCCCCCCCCCAATTAATATTCCAAAATGTGTACGCTGATTGGTCAGCGTGCACGTTGTAAATCAGACTTATACTAATGGAAAAAGGTCTGTTCGTCCGGACTTTTTTTTTTTTTTACAGCAACTGAGAACGCAAGATCTCAGTTGCTTTTTAACGTGTCTCACTATGTTAAAGGAGTTTAACATAGCAAGACAGCTTTAAAAAAAGCAATGGCGAAAGGAAGATCTCCATTGCTTTTTTTAAAGCTGTCTCGTTATATTTAAACTCCTTTAACATAGTGAGACACTTTCTAAAAAGCAACAGAGATCTTGCGTTCTCTGTTGCTTCCAACCACAGCTCTGATGTACTACATAAGCATACACATGTGCAGTTCATCAGACCGCTGCAGAAGGGCAGGACGGAGGCATTATACAATGCCATTATTTAAGAAAAGTAAGCTTTTATTTTCTTAAATAATGTTATTGTATAATAGTAATAACACATTTCTGGATGTGGGTAATGCTGGATTTACCCACCTGGGTTATTGCTTAATTAGTCATGTAATTGGCAAATTGTTAAATCAACAGCTTCCATAAAAGATACCACCCCAGGAGGATTAGCCCCAGACTGTGTCAGTCTGATACTGAAGATGGCCCTTCCATTACCAGATATGGAAGCTGTATACATCCCAAAATGATAGATGTAGTGGAGTAGAATTGCTCACAGCAACATACCCTTCTTCCTTTCCCCACCTCTGGCGTAGTAGGTTTTGAGCCACAGTTTTTCACATATTGGTGCCATCTGTAGCTCAGCTCACACCTGTAGAGGCAAGACACTCTTTTGCATTTATAAGGTAAGGGAAGAGACTATGGCAGTCCAGGAAAGTTTCATTTATTGAGTGGTTATAATGCCTACCTGATTTAGTTCTGTTGCCACTGAGTGTAATCCGGAAAATCTAGACCTGTCATTAGGGTAAGTACATATCTCTACACATCATTCCAGATCTACCACTGTCTGTTGTTAAATTAAATGTTTGTAAGAGATGTACCAGGGAGTACTAGGAAAGGTAGGTGTTGAACTGAGCCAGTGAGCTAAACAAGTACAGTTGTATTGTCTATGTACAAGCCAGCTTTCATGTGTTAAAGGTCTGTTGTTAAAAGCAAATAAAATTAGATGTTATGTGATCCTATCTCGCCTACATTCTGTACTGATGGGCTCGGAGCCGATCCCTCGGCTCAGACTCGGCACGCTATGCTATAGAGCGAGGCCTCTTATTGTCTGAGCTATTTCTTATCCCAGGATGCACCACCACTAATCCCCCAGATCTCGTTTGCCGCTTAAAAGCTAAGACGTGGTCTCAACTTGGCTGGGTAAGTACTATTTATTTAGACTTTTCCTGTCAGGAATTTGCTCGTTTTCAACCCAAAAGCTGTTTTAACAGCTATTGTTGTGATACGTGTGTGTTTTTGGAGATTTTGTTGAGAAAGTTGTTCTTTTTGTTAAGGGAAGGTTTCCCGTTTTAGTTAGAGGGGCCTTCCCCTTTTGCTATTCTAGCATTTATTTGTGGCTAGCATTTATTTGTGGGTCAAGTACCCGTTTTAGTTAGAGGGTCTTGACCCTCTCTTTCTGTGTTTTTTTTCTTGTGCACTTTGTTATTGTGTAAAAAAAAAACTTTATATTATACTTTGAACTTCTAAGCTAGTTTTTCGTGTTATCTTAGATAACTGTGTTGTTCTCTAGTCATGTCCAAAGAACATAAACCCTCCGGGTTTAAAAAATGCACGAGGTGTGGTTTTAAGATGTCCATAATGGACGACCACTCCTCGTGCGTTTACTGTTTAGGCGCCAAGCACCTACAAGAATCATGTAGCGTGTGTCACGCCTTCTCATCAAGAGTCCTCCAGGAGAGGAAAAACAAATGAATCCTTAAGGGATTAATCAAGCCATCCTTCGAGGAGGCTTTATCTTCGTCTCCCTCTCCTTCAAAAAAGAAGAAAGCGTCGGATCCAACCAGTCAGTCGGAACCGACTGCCAAAAAACCTAGGCAGACTTCTCCATCGGCTCCACGGACTTCGGAGCCGAGGGCAGAACGGTCTGCCTCGATGCCTCCAGCCTCGACCCCTCTGGTTTCGGAGCCGAGGACTGGGGCATCGAGAGGCGGGTCACCTTCATTGGCTCCACTGATATTGGAGCCGATGAGGGTTACCGGCTCAGACTCTTCCCCTTCGGAGCCGAAGTCCTTATCGGCACCGAGGGAAATTGCCTTGAGATCTCTCTCGGAGCCGATAGTGGTAGAATCCATTCGGAGCCTGTCTCCTAGTCCTTTGGAGCCGATGGAGAAATCGGTTCGGACCCGATCGGTATCGTCCAGATCATCCAAGATGTCTGATTCGGACATCGACAGGGTGCTCCTAAGACTCTTCCAGTCTCCGGTGTTCCAAAAGCTAGTTTCGGCTCCAGCCCATTCGGCTTCGGAGCCGATGGTCCACCTCCCTACTATGGTTCCTCCTCCAACAGCCTCGGCACCGTTGGAGCCGGTGCTGTTGGAACCGGTGGAGGTTTTAGGGTCGGGCCCGACCCTTACTCCAACTCCGGCTCTTGGGTCGGAGTTCAGTACACAGACTTCTTCCATCGGCCCTGGGGGGGATGCTTCGGGATTGATGTTTTCGGTCCCAAGTCTCCCTCTTGGTGCATCGGCGGCGGGAGTGCCGTCTACTGTCGTGGCCACGGAGGTGGGACCCTCCCAGGATTCTGGTGGTCCCGCCTTCAGGGCTATGAGGAGTGCGTTAGCCAAATCATCTTTGGCTATCTCCACGGTCTCCCCAGCTCCTTCCCTGCATACCGAGACTGGGTCATTGGCAGTCCCCCTGTCCTTAGACAGCGGAGCCCCAGGGCCTGAGGTTACCCCCACTGGGGTTTCCCTCCTGGAGGTCCTTCTGAAGCCTCTTCGAAGAACCCCCAGGAAAAGATCGTGCAAGAGGAAGCACGTTGACTCCTGATGAGTCTCTTACATCAGACACTGATCTCGATGATGCAGAGGGGTCCCCTAAGTCGTCCTCGGATGATGTCTCCTTTGCAGACATCCTGGAAGCCCTTAAACAACGAGGCGGCTGGCAGTCCAAACCCCTTTGCTGATGAGTCGGTGTTCCTTAAGGCCTTCGGGCTCAGCCCTCCGCCTCCTGGGTGTCTCCGCCTTCGACGAGCTCTTGGATTTGATCTGTCAAGGGCGTGGGAACACCCAGACTCTGTGGAACCGGTGCCTGCTCGTCCGAATAAGTTCCTCTCGGCACCCCTGAAAAGAGTTTCTAACTAAAGGTGTGGCTGTAGATGCTTTGGTGGTGGCATCTGCTACCCAGCAAGATGTAGCAGAGGCTTCGACGTCCGTCCATCCTCCTAATAAGGAGTCTAGGAGCATGGATCGGTACGGAAAGCGCACCCTAAGTTCAGCGGCCTTTACATTAAGGTCCTTGAACTACCTTACGCACTTTACTAGATTTCAGAGGGATCTGATTAAAGAACTATCCGATACCCTCTTGGGTAACCTGCCTGAGGAGCTGGCCCAGACGGTTGGCTCTCAGCTGGCTACATTGTCGTCCATTTCAAACTCGTCCATGAGGCTCATTTCTTATGCGGCCGAAGGGGCAAGTAGAGCGGCGGGTACAGGCATTGCTCTACGGAGACAAGCCTGGCTCCGCCTGTGTCATTTCGCGGAGGCCTTTAAGTCTTCCTTTGCCGACGCCCCCTTTGATGGGTCCTCCCTGTTTGGACCCAAGGTAAAGGACACACTGACCCGCTGCGAACAGGAGGGTAAGACTCTGACTGCCGTAGGGGCACGATTTTCCACTCCCTTTCGGCCTTATCCCAAGGTTAAAAGAGGAGGGAAAATGTGGTTCCGTAGATCTCAGTAGCCTTACCCCTCTCAGCAGGAGGATTCCCCCTTCCAGAGGCAGGGGAGGGGGAAATTCTTCCGGAAGACGCCGTCCCAGAGGCGGCAGAGGCCCTCGCAACACTGGAGACCACGAGTCCTTTCGTGGCTCTTCAGCCTTTCACAGTCCCTGAGGGATTGCCCGACTGTGCAGCTCCGGAGCCAGTCGGGGGTCGTTTCTCGAAGCACCTAAAAGCCTGGGAAGGTATCACTCAGGACCGATGGGTGCTTCGAATTATCGCCGGAGGTTACACCATCCCTTTCTCTCATTCTCCACCTCAGTCCAAAAAAATCCCGGACCCGCCACCCAGTCAACGGGATACTGCAGCCTCAGAAGTTTCAAAGCTGCTACAAAAAGGAGTCATCCAACCGGTCCCCGCAGACCAGATCTGATTAGGGACTTACTCAAGATTCTTTTTGGTGCCAAAAAAGACCGGGGACTTGAGGCCCATTTTGGACCTCAGCATTCTAAACCGCTCAGTCAGAAAGTCCAAGTTCCGAATGGTCACCCTACAAACCATTCTCCCATTGCTGGAGAAAGGTGTTTGGATGTGCTCCATAGATCTCAAGGACGCTTATTACCATATCATGGTACATCAAGCGTCAGGAGACATCTGCGCTTCAGCCTAGGAGGCAGTCATTTTCAGTTCCGCTGCCCTTTGGTCTCACCACAGCCCCAGGGTGTTCACCAAGTGCTTGGCAGTCGTGACTGCTCACCTGAGAAGTCTAGGATTCCAGGTGTTTCCGTATCTAGACGACTGGCTCCTAACTGCCACCTCCAAGCATCTACTACTGCGGAGCCTACAAGCCACTATATCACTGGGCAGTTCCCTCGGAATCACCTTCAATTGGCCAAAGTCTGTGTTGCTGCCATCTCAACGAATAAGATTCATAGGGGTAGAGATAGACTCAAACCATGCGGGTCTATCTACCTACAGACAGAATACAAACCATACAGACTCAAGTTCGAGCCTTACTTCCCAGGTCCAAAGCCCCAGCCAGAATGGTCCTGCAGCTATTGGGATCCATGTCCGCCACGGTTCTTCTAGTCCCCTTGGCAAGGTTGCACATGAGAATTCTCCAGTGGCTTCTTTCAGCTCAGTGGTCCTTTCAGGAACTCCCTCTCAGTCACCTCATATGGATCACGGAAACATGCAAACGGGACCTTCGCTGGTGGCTAGTGCCCTCCAATTTGGATCAGGGACGACCCTTTGTTCCACCTCTTCCTGCGGCCACTTTGACCACGGACGCCTCCCAGATGGGGTGGGGGGGGGCATTCCCTGGGCAGGTCAGTCCAAGGCAAATGGCACCCGGAAGAGACCCTACTTCATATCAACATCCTAGAAATGAGGGCAGTACTTCTGTCCCTTCAAGCCCTTCACGATTATCTCCCTCAGGGCATAATTGCCATTCACTCAGACAACATGTCAGTTGTCTGGTACCTGAACAAACAGGGAGGGACCAGATCCTATCCTCTTTGCAGAGAGGCCATGAGAGTCTGGGAATGGGCAGTCTCGACCAAACGCTTTCTAGTGGCTACTCGTATCCCGGGCAAGTCCAATGTGATAGCCGACAGACTGAGCAGAACCATCCTCTCTCCTCACGAATGGTCTCTGAACATGACAGTTGCAAGTCAGATTTTCAGCAAATGGGGAGTTCCGTGTTGCGACCTCTTCGCGACTCCACTAAATGCGTGCAAAGAATTCTTCTCCTAACCCGGCTCGGGAAGAGCCCCATGGACGCACTAGCCCGTCCTTGGCCCACCGGCTTGCTTTATGCCTTCCCCCCAGTTCCTCTCCTTCCCAGGGTGATCCAAAAGGCATCTCTCTTGGGGAGCAAAATTATCTTAGTTGCTCCTTACTGGCCTCGTCAAGTATGGTTTCCCTATCTTCGGAAATATGCTCTGGAAGGTCCATGGTTCCTGGATCAGATCCCAGACCTTTTGGTTCATCAGTCGGGACTATTCCACCAGTCCCTGCACACCTTAAAGTTGACGGCTTGGCTCCTTCTCTTCCGACTATAGTCAGGAGTCGTACATTGGATCCAGAGGTTGTACACATATTATCTTCGGCCCATAAGTCTGCTACAAAGAAACTGTATTCTAGCAAATGGAAAAGATTTGCTATTTGGGCTCAACTCCGGGGCCTGGATCCCATTTCTATTCCTGTGGCAGAAGTACTAAAATTTTTAACTTCTCTTTTCAATCAAGGCTCTTCAGTCTCTACCATCAAGGTTCAATTGGCAGCGATTTCCAATTTTCACGAATCTATAAACCCACCTTTAATGAGCAACAGATTGTGTAAGACCTTCTTGAAAGGTGCTGCTCTGTTAAGACCTCTGATTTCTCATCCTGCTCCTCCATGGGATCTCGATGTGGTGTTATGCGCCTTAACTTCCTCCCCCTTTGAACCGGCAGCTACATGTGATCTAAAATTTCTATCATGGAAGACTGCTTTTCTGGTGGCGATTACTTCTGCCAGAAGAGTTTCAGAGCTTCAAGCTTTGTCTGTAAAACCCCCGTACTTGGTTTTTCACAAAGACAGAGTATCTCTCAAGCCAAATCCTTCCTTTGTCCCTAAAGTTTGTTCCAGTTTCTGCTTACAACAATCGTTAGAACTTCCAGTTTTTTTTCCAAAATATTCTAACAAAGCGGAATTCATATTCCACACACTAGATGTCCACAGGCAGTTGCTTTTATTTAGACAGGACCAAACAAACAAGGAAAACAGATCAGTTGTTTGTATCCTTTGCAGACAATAAATTGGGCAAAGCTGTCACAAAGGTCACTATTGCCAAATGGATCAGGGACTGTATTACTCAAGCTTATTTTTATTCTAACAAAGAGCTTACCACCTCTGTCAAAGCTCATTCTACAAGGGCTATGGCTACTTCGATAACATTTCATTCTAAGCTTGCCATTAGTGACATTTGTGCTGCGGCTACATGGTCTTCCCCGCACACTTTTATTTCCCACTACAAATTGGATGTGGCATCTAGAGGACAAGCTTCATTTGGTTCCACAGTGCTCAGGAGTGTTTTCCAATGAGCCACCCGGGATTTAGGTGCTAGGGACGCTGTCCCATCAGTACAGAATGTAGGCGAGATAGGATCACATAACATCTTTTAGTTATGTACTCACCATAACTTTAGATGTTTGGGATCCATCTTGCCTACATTCCTAATAACCCACCCTCCTTCCCCCTTCCTTGGAGATCAGAGGATATCAGAAGGTCCGAATCCTGTTGTTTCACCTTGAAACATCTAACAATGTTATATAAACAAGTTGTGCATGTGTGCATGAATGCGGACAAACAAGATCTGGGGGATTAGTGGTGGTGCATCCTGGGATAAGAAATAGCTCAGCCAATAAGAGGCCTCGCTCTATAGCATAGCGTGCCGAGTCGGAGCCGAGGGATCGGCTACGAGCCCATCAGTACAGAATGTAGGCGAGATGGATCCCAAACATCTAAAGTTATGGTGAGTACATAACTAAAAGTTCAGGACCATTGACAGAACTGATGCATTCTAGGTCCTTAGTCTCTCTCGCTCAATCAGTATTCGTGAAGATTTTTATCAAACATAATTAGGCTTAGTCAAATGTGAAGAAAGGAGTTAAAGGTCATTTCATGTTTGTTTAAAACAAACTGAGAAGCTCATTATCAGCTGTGACCTTTGCACAGTTGTCACTGAAATGCACACAGAGATTTCCCATGATATTCTGGCGCTCCTGCTTCACAAAGTAGGAACTGAGCTTTTCCACTCCAAACATAATCATTTTTTAGTGCATGTAGACTGTTACTATGAATATCAAGCAGTCATACTGCTGACAGTTACGACTAGTTTTAACTGGTCTTAATCTCTTTTGAAAGAGTTCTGTTGAGACATAGTATTAAAGAAAGTATTTTTGATGATGACTGCATTTTCAACTCAAATGTTTAAAACTTCTGCTAACTACTTTTACTTCAAGTCCATGTAATCTTTGGTGTAATGGCTTCATAGGTGTATACTATTCTAATGACAGCAGAGGTCTTTTAAGCCTAGCCATGTATCCCAAATGTATCTGACAAATTTTAGGAACATTAAGATTTTTCTGAGGGGTTTGTGTTTGCTCTGGCTGGGGTAATTAAGCATTTACAGGCTGCCAGGGATGAACTTCCAACGTCCCATCCTCTGGTCCATGTTATGCTTGAATTGGGCTAGGGACAAACTCCGCTTCATATGGATGGGAAGACTGTTTTAGAGAAGGGGTAGTCTGTAAGACGCACACCTGTCCTTCCAACATGCCCTGTTTATGTTGCAAGCAAGGTTCAAGTCCCTTTGATGGGTAATTCTGATGCTGTTTGTTTTGCAGATATGCAGAAGGTCCATCAGAACCGAATGCTAAGATGCCTTGTATGTAAGGCATAGATCACTCTTTAATTGTCTGTAGGAGACCAAGTACAGGGATAGAGCTTTAAGGCCATCAAGGTGGGACATGTTGTTTGCACCCAGTATTCTTTTTTTGTGAGGAGCCTCTATGGACATTTCAGTTGTTGAATGTGCTTGGTCAGATACATAAGAAAAGGAGTGTTGTGCTTAATGATTGGTCTGATGAAGACCAAATACAGGAGAATAATGACTTCCTTGGGCCTAGATGCCTTTCCCATTGCTCCCAAGTTGACGGTTGTGCAACAAGGAATGATTGCCTTACTACCTTTAACGTATTATGGGCAAATAGAGAGAAGTGTGCAAACTGTTGAAGAGATGTGAAAATTCAGAGACCATTGGCTATTTGTTAGTTGCATAGTGCAGTCACTTATTTCATGCTCTAGGCTTACAACCATCTTGGTTAGTTATGGGAAATGGACATAAATTCAGAGACCATTGGCTATTTGTTAGTTGCATAGTGCAGTCACTTATTTCATGCTCTAGGCTTACAACCATCTTGGTTAGTTATGGGAAATGGACATAAAATTAAAATTGTTTAATTCTTTACTCCTTATTACAGTCAGAAAATTTAAGGTCAAGTGCACTTGATTTATCATATCGCACATGGCTAATGAATTTTATAGCAACTGAAAGGATGACTCTACGCATTTGTAAATTATTCTTCATTATTAAAATGTATTTTTTTTATTTTTCGATGTATGACATTGCATCCCTATGTATGTGTTTTTTCTCTGTCTTGTACCGTGTGTTTTTTAGTTTTGATGTCATTAACTATTTACAGTCTCTACCTCCTCCTTCCCTGTATTTTGTGTTTTTATATTTTTGGTTTGTGGATCTTTTCTGCCCAACCCTCTGATGAAAATGGACTTCTGGCCCAGTCGGACATTCCCGGTAAACAAATGTAAAATAAATAAATAGAACCGAGAGTGAAAAAGTTTATTATGGCAGAGGCACAAAAATCCAAGCCTTTCTTTCTTCTCTTGCTGTCTGGTGACCATGGGCTTCTGGTCCAGTTGGACATTCCTGGTAAACAAATGTACAATAAATAAATATAACCGAGAGTGAAGACATTTTATTATGGCAGAGGCACAAAAATCCTAGCCTTTCTTTCTTCTTTTGCTGTCTGGTGACCATCAGCCCCCTCCCAGTCAATCAGCCCATTTGCTCCCCATCAGCTGGGAGTAGCCATCATTTAGGTGGTTTGAGATTTTTACAGTTGGCCCTACTTTCTTTGTGCGCCTGGTGAGGGGAAGTGCCCATGAAAATGGGCTAACTGCTGAGACTGCCCCCTCACTTCCTCAAGGAAAGTTCCCTCCATGTGGCCCTTCTCCACAAATATTTAATTTCCATTTATATTTACACACAAACAGTACATTTGTATGTACATTTACACACAAACAGTAATCACATGTATACATTCCAAGATTTTAAAGAGGTGGAAGTTACTAAAGAGCCTATGTGCAGCTTAGTGGGTTGTACAGGCAGCAGTTTTGTATAAAAATTGTAATTTCAGAGAGAGTATTCTCTTTAAGGAGAGCGTTTGGAGAGTATCGTCCGGTGAACATTAACCTTGTGATGAGCATGTGCAGGACCAGGATTGGTTAAGATGTCCTTCAAGGATGCATCTGCAGTCCTTACAAATGGGTTGTCCTGTCGTCAGGCAGCCCTTCGGTCAGCCGGATTCCAAAGTCTGGGTCTGGCCTCGGCTGGTGTCGCACTTCACCCGATGTCATAGCTGCAGTTCTTCGGGTATAAAGGCATCAGCCAACGCCATTTTCCCCAGTCTTTCTTGCGTGGCGCCAGCAGAAGCTGTTCGCAAGTGCCGGTCGGTCAGATCCAGAGATTACTACTACCGAATACTACTTCAAGACTTCTAAAAGCTAAGTACCCCGTTGGGGACTCTTTCTTGCCTCAGCCGATGTCAGAAAAAGTGAATAACTGTTTAACTTGTGGGAAACAAATACCTCATAAAGATTTCCACTCTTACTGCTTACCTTGTTTAGGCCCAGACCACGACGTAGCAGCTTGTTTAGCCTGTGCTTCTTTCAACCGACGAACGCTTAGGCCGGGTCGGAGTTTGCTGAACAGTTTTTCGGCTCAGATTTTGCGTACATAATGCCGTTGGATCCTCCGACTACTCAAATTGTTAAGAAACGCAAAGAAAAGGACCGACACTCGCGGTCCGCGGTTTCGGCCGAAACCACGGTTAAGCAAACCGCGAGTGTCTCGGTTTTGGCCGAAACCGAGCAAACGGTTCAATCTTCAGCCTAATCCATGACTACTACCGAGGCTCCTTCTACCCTAGTTGAATCGGCCTCTGAAGTTTTACCTACTACTGTGATTTCACAAGAATTATCGGACACCATCCCTTTGGATGTTTCTACCCCAGCACGTGGTGCTGCTAGGCCTCCTGCAGCCATGTCTATAAAGGCCTTTGCCAGGGCTAAAGCAGCCAAAACTTCTAAGTCTGTGCCTGTTAAGCCCCCCTCTCACAGGCCCAGTTCCAGTTCCCAAATGCTTACTCTGGCAGAGGATCTCATCTCTTTAATAAGGGGATCCCAATCTCACCCAGACAGGGCCTCTCAACCTCCAGAAAAGAGACCTAGAGCAGAGCCCCCTGAGCCAGTGTCCTCAGATGACTCTTCTGATGATACAGACAATACAGACCATCCAGAGGCTCCTTTTTCTACTTATGAAGATTCCGATGCTGAAGAATCGATTCCTTCTGCCTCTCCACCAGAGGAATTTTCTTTTGGGAAAACTTTACATGCCATGAGAGAGCAATTCCAATGGCAGGGACAAGATTTCTCAGATTCAAGAAAAAGGCTTAGGACCTTTTTACACTTACCGCAACATAGGCCTTTAGCTATAGCTCCAGTTCTTCCTGTTGTGGATTATGCTTTTAATGATGCTTGCACTGCTCCTGATACTTTACCTCCAGCCCCTGCTAAGCCCGATAGGTTCTACAGGGTCCCGGACACTCATCACCATTTATACAAGGCTCCTTTTGCAGATCCTGAGACTATCTCCCAGGGGCCTAAGGCAGTAGCTTCGACCTCAGTGAAAAACCCTCTCCCTTCTGAAAGGGAATCCAGGTCCTTAGAGAGATGGGGTAAAAAAGTATACATCTCTGCAACTCTCTCAGCTAGAGCTTTGAACTGTCAGTTTCATATGATCCAATACCAAGAGTTTATGCTTGATCAGTTAACTAAGAAACTGTCCTCTGATGATTCCTTAGATAAGAAATATGTTCTAGAAATTGGTGAATAACATTCAGCAGGTTAGTAACCATTCCTTAAAATGTGGCTATGATGCACTGGAGGCTTCATTTAGATCAGCCATGACTGGCACAGTTATAAGAAGGCATGCATGGTTGAAAGAACAGGTCTTGCGGATCATGTTAAAGCAAAGCTATTAGATGCTCCTATGGATAAGGTCAGTCTATTTGGTTTCTCCTGCCCAACAGGTACTGAAGAAAATGGAAGAGAAGGCAAAATCTGTACAAACAGTGAAAGATTTCTTACAGGTTCAGCCCCAAGGTTTAGCAGGAACTGGCCTTCCAAAAATTGGTCCTTTCAGACTCCTCTAAAACTCAGAGGCAGGAATAGGCGCTCAAGAGGCAGAAATCAATCCAGAGGTGGTGCCTACAGGGCGCCAGTCAACAACCAGCGAGGCACAGACATAACCACTACCACTGCAACAGGACAATCACAGTGACTTGGTTCTGACTCCTACCAGGGAACAAATTGCAGCACCCTTAGTGAAAGTTAGCCCTATTTTCAAAAAACTGGCACTATATCACAAGAGACAAGTGGATTTTGCAAACTATAGGCCAAGGCTACAGGTTTCATTTCCACACTTTACCAGTAAAAAGAGGAATGCCAAATCTACCACCAAATCAAAAGACAAGCTCTAAAACAAATACCGGAATTAGCAAAGAGGAGAGCTGTGGCAAGGGTACCACCTACAGAGCGAGGCAATTTTACTCAGACTCTTCCTGGTACCAAGAAAGAGAAAAATTGGAGCCTATTCTCGACCTGTCCGCTTTAAACACATTCATCATTGTTCCAAAATTCAAAATGCTGACCTACAGCAACTTCTTCCCATGCTGGGCGTACTGGCTGGTAACTCTAGATCTCAAGGAGGCATACCTGCAGGTCCCCATCGACCAAATTGCAGAAGATACCTCAGATTTCTTGCAGGATCAGAGCATTATCAATTCTCAGCATTGCCCTTTGAAACTTATCTACTGCGCCCAGAGTGTTCACGACATGCCTGGCATCAGTAATCGCTCACTGCAGCGGAATCAAATTTATCCATACCTGGGCGACTGCCTGATACAGGACAACAAAAACAAAATGACACAAGACTTACAAAGAGTCATTTGCTTACTACAGGCCCTGGGATACACAGTCAATTTAAAAAGTCAAGACTGATACCATCCCAAACTATAACCTTCTTGGGTGCAGGGTTGGACACAGTAAAACAGATGGCATTCTAACTGCAGAAAACAAGAACAACTTCCTCTCTACTTCTTGGCATTAACAAAGCAGAACAAACTAACAGCAAGGAAAGTACTGCAGGCCTTGGGCTGGCATCCTGCATAATCCTGGTCCCCCATGCCAGACTGCATATGAGAAAGCTACAGTGGTACCTAAAATTTACAAGTCTCAACACAGGCACAGCTTAGAAAATACCACTAATCCATTTGAAACAAGAGTTCAGGCATGCAGTCAAACCAGGTTTGTCCTTCCACAGCATTCAACCGCCAAACCACCACAGCGGACGCCTCAGACCTCGGTTGGGGGCCACATGCTGGACAGACTCAGATCAGCTGCCCCTGCACACAAATCAAAAGAAATGCTGGCAGTAAAACTAGCAATCCAGAATTTCAGACCATTCCTCAAGAAGGCCGCATCAACAAACAGGGAGGCACTCATTCATACCCTCTATGCCGAATGGCTCTGGACCTATGGAATATGGCTCTGAGTTACAACATTCAGTTACAGGCAATATTTGTACGGAAAAGAAAACATCCTAGCAGACATGTTAAGCAGAACTACCTCGGATGCTCCTGGGGGACATCTTCAAAGCCATCCACAAAGAAATGGGGACTGCCACAAATAGACCTATTAGCATCCCCACTCAATCACCAGCTCAAGAGAATTCTGCACAGAACCACCCACTTGCTTGTTGGACTCTCTATCCTTCAGTTGGAAAGGCCTGACAGCATATGCATTTCCACCTCTTCCCACAAGGTACTACTGAAAATCAAGAGGCGTCAAGGATAATTCTGATAGCTCCAGATTGGCCAAGACAACATTGGTATCCATTACTGAGGAGTGTGTAGCCTACAGAAACAATTTGCAACAATTAGTAACTTAAAGTGCAATAAACAGTGTAAAATGCAGAAATCACTTAAAGTAGCAGTAAAACAGGCGAAATGCAGTCGCTAGCTTAATAACAGTGGGAAAGCCACAAAAATACTTATATCTGGTAGAAAGTCACTCTTTTAGCTCTCTGCTGCTTGGATCACTCTGCAGGCCACCACGAGGATCTGTGCAGAGTTGGTACAAGCTGGAAAACACGTGTTTAGCGTGTTTTATAGCAGGGGCTGAAAGAGCTAGGAATTGGGCCCAAACCAATAGACTACTAGTTTCTGGCTGAAACTTCACCAATTCGGACAAAAGGCTGCTCAGTGCTTCCCACTCCCACTGGTAAGCAAAGAAACTTCCTCCTTCCTAATAAGGCAATGGATCAGTAACAGGAACTAAAAACAAAGCCCAGGGATCAGCAACTCTGAAACTGGACTACTCTAGTTCAGTAAGGTGGGAAAACAAGAGATTTTTTTTTTTTTTTTTTACAGAGACAAGGAAAAAACAGACAGTAAATGCTATAAAGTGGCTAGCTTTTTAAGTGACACTTGAGTGTGTTAGCCTACAGGTAAAATTAAGCAACAAATAACTTTTTAAGAGTGCAAAACAGTTAATCAACACAAAAACAGTTTAAATAGAATGCAGAGCTGTATAAACAGGCTAAGATGCAGTCGCTAAGCAGTAAATATTCAAAAAGCCAGAAAAATACTTAAATCAGTTATAGCAAATACAGTTATAACAAATGCTCTGAAATATACTGTATATTTCCAATATGTTTGAGAAGGACAGTCAGAACACAAGAAGGTTCAGGCGAAGAAGAAAAAAAAGTTTTGTTTTACTTTTTGAAAAGGTAAAAAGGAGGAACAGAAGGCCTTATCAAATGTTCTCTCTGTATTAAGAAGAATGAGCTAATGACACTAGACTGGGAGGTGTCACAGTAGTGCGGCAACTGCAAAGCCACCAAGTATAAAATAGCCTAAGACAACAAGCTATGAAAGTTTTTAAACAGAAAAAGATTTCTGAAGATTCTGAATAGACAAAGTGCTTTATATATATTAAATTATAAAAACAGTAATCTGTTAAAATAATCAAAAATACTTATATTTTGTAGCTCAGTTGGTCAAACAACTTCTCCAGCCTGCACCAAAGACCAGAAACACAACTTTTTTTTTTTACAAGAACACAAAAGAACCAGCCCCCACTAGCCAAGAGATAATTACACAGAGTAAATGTTTCAGTTTATACAATAGCCTAAGACAACAAGCTATGAAAGTTTTTAAACAGAAAAAGATTTCTGAAGATTCTGAATAGACAAAGTGCTTTATATATATTAAATTATAAAACAGTAATCTGTTAAAATAATCAAAAAATACTTATATTTTGTAGCTCAGTTGCTGTCAAACAACTTCTCCAGCCTGCACCAAAGACCAGAAACACAACTTTTTTTTTACAAGAACACAAAAGAACCAGCCCCACTAGCCAAGAGATAATTACACAGAGTAAATGTTTCAGTTTATACAATAGCCTAAGACAACAAGCTATGAAAGTTTTAAACAGAAAAGATTTCTGAAGATTCTGAATAGACAAAGTGCTTTATATATATTAAATTATAAAACAGTAATCTGTTAAAATAATCAAAAAATACTTATATTTTGTAGCTCAGTTGGTCAAACAACTTCTCCAGCCTGCACCAAAGACCAGAAACACAACTTTTTTTACAAGAACACAAAAGAACCAGCCCCACTAGCCAAGAGATAATTACACAGAGTAAATGTTTCAGTTTATACAATAGCCTAAGACAACAAGCTATGAAAGTTTTAAACAGAAAAGATTTCTGAAGATTCTGAATAGACAAAGTGCTTTATATATATTAAGTTATAAAAACAGTAATCTGTTAAAATAATCAAAAATACTTATATTTTGTAGCTCAGTTGGTCAAACAACTTCTGCAGCCTGCACCAAAGACCAGAAACACAACTTTTTTTTTACAAGAACACAAAAGAACCAGCCCCCACTAGCCAAGAGATAATTACACAGAGTAAATGTTTCAGTTTATACAATAGCCTAAGACAACAAGCTATGAAAGTTTTAAACAGAAAAAGATTTCTGAAGATTCTGAATAGACAAAGTGCTTTATATATATTAAATTATAAAAACAGTAATCTGTTAAAATAATCAAAAATACTTATATTTTGTAGCTCAGTTGCGTCAAACAACTTCGCCACCCTGCACGAAAGACCAGAGAGACAACTTTTTTTTTACAAGAACACAAAAGAACCAGCCCCCACTAGCCAAGAGATAATTACACAGAGTAAATGTTTCAGTTTATACAATAGCCTAAGACAACAAGCTATGAAAGTTTTTAAACAGAAAAAGATTTCTGAAGATTCTGAATAGACAAAGTGCTTTATATATATTAAATTATAAAAACAGTAATCTGTTAAAATAATCAAAAAATACTTATATTTTGTAGCTCAGTTGCGGTCAAACAACTTCTCCAGCCTGCACCAGAGAAATGGTGAATAACATTCAGCAGGTTAGTAACCATTCCTTAAAATGTGGCTATGATGCACTGGAGGCTTCATTTAGATCAGCCATGACTGGCACAGTTATAAGAAGGCATGCATGGTTGAAAGAACAGGTCTTGCCGGATCATGTTAAAGCAAAGCTATTAGATGCTCCTATGGATAAGGTCAGTCTATTTGGTTCTCCTGCCCAACAGGTACTGAAGAAAATGGAAGAGAAGGCAAAATCTGTACAAACAGTGAAAGATTTCTTACAGGTTCAGCCCCCAAGGTTTAGCAGGAACTGGCCTTCCAAAAATTGGTCCTTTCCAGACACCTCTAAAACTCAGAGAGGTAGGAATAGGCGTTCAAGAGGCAGAAATCAATCCAGAGGTGGTGCCTACAGGGGACGCCAGTGGCAAGGCAACAACCAGCGAGGCACAGACACAACCACTACCACTGCAACAGGACAATCACAGTGACTTGGTTCTGACTCCGCCTACCAGGGAACAAATTGCAGCACCCTTAGGCGGAAAGTTAGCCCTATTTTCAAAAAACTGGCACTATATCACAAGAGACAAGTGGATTTTGCAAACTATAGACCAAGGCTACAGGTTTCATTTCCACACTTTACCAGTAAAAAGAGGAATGCCAAACCTACCACCAAATCAAAAGACAGAAGCTCTAAAACAAATAGCTCAATTAGCAAAGATGAGAGCTGTGGAAAGGGTACCACCTACAGAACGAGGCAAGGGATTTTACTCCAGACTCTTCCTGGTACCAAGAAAAGAGAAAAAATTGGAGGCCTATTCTCGACCTGTCCGCTTTAAACACATTCATCATTGTTCCAAAATTCAAAATGCTGACCCTACAGCAACTTCTTCCCATGCTGGGCAAGGAGTACTGGCTGGTAACTCTAGATCTCAAGGAGGCATACCTGCACGTCCCCATACGACCAAATTGCAGAAGATACCTCAGATTTCTTGCAGGATCAGAGCATTATCAATTCTCAGCATTGCCCTTTGGCTTATCTACTGCGCCCAGAGTGTTCACGACATGCCTGGCATCAGTAATCGCTCACTGCAGGCTTCAGGGAATCCAAATTTATCCATACCTGGACGACTGCCTGATACAAGCGGACAACAAAACAAGCTGACACAAGACTTACAAAGAGTCATTTGCTTACTACAGGCCCTGGGATACACAGTCAATTTAAAAAAGTCAAGACTGATACCATCCCAAACTATAACCTTCTTGGGTGCAGAGTTGGACACAGTAAAACAGATGGCATTCCTAACTGCAGAAAAACAAGAACAACTTCCTCTCTACTTCTTGGCATTAACAAAGCAGAACAAACTAACAGCAAGGAAAGTACTGCAGGCCTTGGGCTTCATGGCATCCTGCATAATCCTGGTCCCCCATGCCAGACTGCATATGAGAAAGCTACAGTGGTACCTAAAGAATTTATGATCTCAACACAGGCACAGCTTAGAAACCGAAATACCACTAATCCCATGCCTGAAACAAGAGTTCCTATGGTGGGCTCAGGCATGCCAGTCAAACCCAGGTTTGTCCTTCCACAGCATTCAACCAAGCCAAACCATCACAACGGACGCCTCAGACCTCGGTTGGGGGGCCCACATGCTGGACAAGTGCATACAAGGCTTATGGACTCCAGATCAGCTGCCCCTGCACATAAATCAAAAAGAAATGCTGGCAGTAAAACTAGCAATCCAGAATTTCAGACCATTCCTCCAAGAAGGCCAATTGATGATAAGGACAGACAACACCACAGTCATGTGGTACATCAACAAACAGGGAGGCACTCATTCATACCCTCTATGCCGAATGGCTCTGGACCTATGGAATATGGCTCTGAGTTACAACATTCAGTTACAGGCAATATTTGTACCGGAAAAGAAAACATCCTAGCAGACATGTTAAGCAGAACTACCTCGGATGCTCACGAATGGATGCTACACCCGGACATCTTCAAAGCCATCACAAAGAAATGGGGACTGCCACAAATAGACCTATTCGCATCCCCACTCAATCACCAGCTCAAGAAATTCTGCACAAGGACATACCACCCACTTGCTTGGAAGGTGGACTCTCTATCCTTCAGTTGGAAAGGCCTGACAGCATATGCATTTCCACCTCTTCCTTTGATGCACAAGGTACTACTGAAAATCAAAGAGGAACGTCCAAGGATAATTCTGATAGCTCCAGATTGGCCAAGACAACATTGGTATCCATTACTGAGGAGCATGTCTCGGGGGAAAACGTGGACACTACCCCTGATTCCTTTGATGTTAACTTAGAGCGACTACAACATCCTGCATTCAAACCTGAAAACTCTGAAACTGACTGCCTGGAACATTACATAAGAGCAACTAACCCAGATTTATCCCAAAGGGTTAAAGACATTATCCTTGAGGCCCGCAGACCTTCAACAAGAAGGAACTATGCAGGAAAATGGAAAAGGTTTCTCATTTGGAGTACTGAAAGGGGGAAAGATGTGTCAAAGGTAGACATTGCCAACATCCTGGAGTATTTGGCAGAGCTTCTCCATACAGGCCTGTCCTATTCCTCCATCAAGATACATGCATCAGCTATTTCTGCAGAATACAGCTTCGATCCCCTGTCTTTTCACATCCTCTACTCAGGCAGTTTCTGAGAGGAATTAAGAATGTAAAACCTCCTAGGAAACCACCATTACCAGCATGGGACTTGAACTTTGTGCTAGAAAAATTGACACTCCCCTTTCGAACCAGCAGCAACAGCAGATCTTCAACACCTATCCTGGAAAACTGCTTTCCTGCTGGCAATTACTTCAGCAAGAAGGGTTTCGAAGCTACAGGCTTTAATGGCAGTACAACCCTTCCTAATCTTCCATCAAGATAGAGTGTCCATGAGAACTAATCCTACATTTATGCCTAAGGTGGTATCCAGAGTGTCTTTAAACCAGGCAATCCACCTACCTACCTTCTTTCCCAATCCACAGAACAGGGGGGAAAGACTGCTGCATACCTTGGATGTACATAGACAGTTACGCTACTACCTGGACAGAACCAAGGGCAATAGAAAAACTGACCAGCTTCTGGTAGCATATGCAACAGGAAGGGAAGGAAAAGCAATTTCAAACAGACAATCTCCAAGTGGATAGGAAATTGCATTAGATTCTGTTACTCCTACCATGGAAAGCAAATTCCACAGAACATAAGGCCTCATTCTACAAGGGCTACAGCCACTACCACAGCTTTCTTACGAGGAGTGGCTACCAAGGACATTATAGAGGCTGCTACTTGGACCTCCGTGCATACATTTGCCAAGCATTATAACTTACCTCTATACTCTAGATCCCGAGCAGGGTTTGCCACTGCTGTTTTGCAAGGGATCCTAACTACACCATAATTTCTTCTTCCTCCTCCCCTAGTTTGGCTATGGTATTCTACCCATTTGTAAGGACTGCAGATGCATCCTTGAAGGACATAGTACAGTTTTGTACCTACCATAAATGTAGATGTCCGAACAGGATAGCATCTGCAGTCAGGATTACCCACCCTCCTTCCCTCTGTGGTATTCCTAGGGTATTTGCCCACCTAATAGCTAGCTGGGGGGGGATTTCTTATGGTGTATTTGTTTGTATATATGTACATACATGCTTATTTTTTGTTTGCCTTCTACCTTTTGGAAACATTGGCATTTATCCAAAAATTTAGCTATCCAGGAGGGCAACTGGCATCTGGGGCAAGAAACACTGAGGAAAATGGCGTCGGCTGATGCCTTTATACCCGAAGAACTGCAGCTATGACGTCGGGTGAAGTGCGACACCAGCCGAGGCCAGACCCAGACTTTGGAATCCGGCCGACCGAAGGGCTGCCTGACGACAGGACAACCCATTTGTAAGGACTGCAGATGCTATCCTGTTCGGACATCTACATTTATGGTAGGTACAAAACTGTACTTTTTTGTTTAAGTGGTGGTTTAAAACCGTTGAGTTTGTCAAGAGAGTTTTATTTGTGTGAGGATACTATTCCGGTGTTTAGCAACACATTAGGAGTAGAGCCATACCTCTCAGCTGTACAGATTTTTGCCTCATATGTTTGGTCCATTTTTCATAAAGTTATGGTTTTCTGACAAATCACTGGTAAGTTATTAAAGACTAAAGTAAGATGAAGTCAGAAAATGACAGATATTAGAGTTTCACACTTCATACCCTTCAGAAAATGCATGTTAAGACAAAACCTGTCTTGTCAACTTTCCCAGTTTGTAAGAGCAATATTTAAAAATTATCCCTGTTTTTGGGCCTTTGTCCCCCCATTACTTACGGCTTTGGCAAGATTTCTGAGTCTTAAGAGGTTGAGAGGTATGAGTAGGGCAAGTCTCCTGCAACATTAAACAGCTGCACTCAAAGGCAGTAACTGAATCTCCAGATGATTTAATATCGAAATACACCAGTAAGTTTAGTGAGTTTAATTTTTAGTTTTTCTGTGTGGTATTGGTTTTTGTCTCCTGCAGCATTATTTGTAAGTAATAAGTATTTGTTAGTAGAGCGGAGATTGCTTGCTGAACAGAAGGGCAGTAATAAGGACATTTTTCTAGATGAGGAATGGATTTATGTGCTCTAGTTAGTTGTGAATATGTTAGGTGGTGTGGAATTTAATACAGTTTAACTGATTTAAGCTGGGACAGTTGTGGGTCCTAATGAAGGAGATTGGTGGCAAATGTAGCTATCTTATTGTACTAGGAGGCAAGTTTCTTTTTTTGAGTATCATTGTTTTTTAAGATAGGAGAGGGGTATAAGACAGTTGGCAATAAAAAGGTGGCGGCTAGAGTTTTTCTTGCAGTGTCTGTAAGGAATCCATTGATCCTGTAAAGGGAGCGTAGTTTCTGATGTGTAGATTTAATGTTATGTAGTATATGGTGGTCATATTTGAGATTGTCATATTGTAACGCCTAGGAGTTTACTGTGAGTGACAGTTTCAATAATAATATTATTTGCTGACTTTATAGTAAAAGATTGCTTTCGATTTTGGGAACTAACATTGTTTCTTGCTGAAATTAACTAGGGAATGGCATAAACCTGTATTCCCAATAGATAGCTTCTGTGTAATCATCCTCTACATTCCATATTTCCTCTTGTCTGGGAGAAAGTAGATGTGTTTTTTGGACCTCTGACATTCTTCATATCAAGTATGAAAGCAGTCGAGGACTTTTTTACTTTTAGACAGGTGCCTGAAATTTCTAGTGCAGGACCTTGCTTTTTGGCCTTTATGCCATCTCTTGAGGTGTTCAGAGTCTGTGATAGAAGTGGTTATGGTTTTTGATGCTGTCTTGAGTTTAGCATATGTCCTGCATTTGCAAGAAGACACACAAGTCTTATTAGAAAAAAAAAAACAAAAAAAAAACTTCCACTCCCATGCTAATCTTGATAAAATTCCCATTTGACATTTCTGTTGGTAAGTGTTTAAGTATTTTGGAAGCCTTTTTAAGCAGCACTTTGCATTTTGTTTTAAAATGTGTGTAAATTAATGAGAGATAAGTTTGTATATGAGATGTACAAATATTAGTCAAGGATGGGGTAAAAAGATAATGTTAAGGGTGTGGTTACAGTAAGAAGAGAAAGATAAGGGACTAAATGAGGGATTAGCAAATGTTCCGGTCACTGAAGAGGCAAAAATTGTATTGTGTAGAAGGTTAATAAGGAGCTGTGGCATTTAGGGGAGGAACCTGATCTGTAACTTGAAATATGAGAGTTGAATGCTGCTGCTGTGTTATGTAATTATTCCTGTGGCAGCACATGTATGTGTTAGGGCTGGAATACAGATGGCCCTGGGTTCGACTCCAGGGTGTGCAACCTTTCCTTCACTTTTTATGGTCCATGTTTGCTCTGAGAATGGAAGAAATATAAATTTTGCCTATGCTTATCTTATTTATGTGAAGGTGTGCAGAAGTGGATGGAGCTGCGCATAGCACAGTAATTACCAAGCAACAGGTGTGTTTAATAGATTCTATTTATAGCATAAGCAGGTGAATTGTGTGTTAATTGACCAATCCAACACATTAGAGCTGTTAAGCAATGTATAAAGTCTCCTGTTTTTTCCTTTATCCTGCAGTACCATTGAAGTAGAGACCAAGAAATTTTAACTAACACAGTACTAGTGTCTGCTGCAGCTATTCTACATCTGCATGTGATAGATGATGCTGACAGGCCTAGGCTGAGAAGGAGAGGTGTGTTCAAGCCCAGGGTAACTTTATAGGTGCTACATAAGCTGGAGATTGTAGAGTGCTACAGGGTGGATAGGACCACATTACAAGAACTCTTTGAGGTCTGCCACCTTCAACTTAGAACCAGAGCCAACCGAGGAGAACTCATCCCAGTGGAAACTAAGGTGTATGTAGCCCTTGGAATATTAGCTACTGGTACCTTTCAAAGAACAAACTAGGGACATGATGGGTGTGTTACAGGCATCAGCCTCCAGGATCTTCCACCAA
Organism: Protopterus annectens; assembly: GCF_019279795.1. Lineage (NCBI taxonomy): Eukaryota > Metazoa > Chordata > Ceratodontiformes > Protopteridae > Protopterus > Protopterus annectens. Next base: position 57,885,444 of record NC_056725.1, read on the forward strand.
TTTCTGGATGCTGTGCTCATACATGCCAGTGAGCACATATTTTTCCCTTGTACTTCTGAAGAGAGGGCCAGCAATATGGAACTGTTTTACCATGTAGCGCACTACCCTGAAGTACCGGGTGCCATAGATTGCACTCATGTACACATTAAGGTACCACCTGTTGAGCAGGGTAGAATCTGTATTAACCACAAAGGATACCACTCCAACTGCCAAGTTGTATGTAATGCCCAGTGCATTTTCTTGAATGTGTGTCCTGGCAACCCTAGCAGTTATCATAACTCCCATATCTGGCACACATCACAGCTGTACCAGATGTTTGCTGGGGGGGGTTCATCCCATGGGGCCATTTACTGGGGGATGCTGGCTCTGCCCTGGAACCGTGGCTGATGACACTCGTCAGAAGTACACACACACACACACACACACACACACACACATGGAAGAATGCCATAGTGAGGCGCAGGCTCAAACTAGAAACATCATAGAATGTGTGTTTTGGGTTTCTGAAGTCACGGTACCCATGTTTAGATATAACCGGTGCAGCCCTGCGTATAATCTTCTCACCTGTACGCAGATATTCACAGTATGTCTTGTGCTCCACAGTCTGATCCTGTGGAAACAGCTGCATCAAGATTAGCAAGGGGGAAGGGACATGCATCCCCCCAACACCTAGGTCACCACAGTCACATTAAGAGGAGGAACCGTCAGCTGCTTTCCCTGTAGGCAGACGTAGGCATGCTCAGTATGCCCTTGCTGAGGTTAAGAGACAACGCATAGCACATTGACTGACTAACTAGCGACTTGATACCTTTCTCCTACTTGCATACATACAGCAAAATTGATGCCAGGCAACTCACACAACCTTTACCTCCCCATGTATTGGTTGTGTATGCTTGCATCAGTCAGCTCAAGACTAAAGGTGTGTCAGCTGCTGCATTTGTAAGGTAAGCCATGAACCTAGAGAGTGTTATTTAATAATATGGCATATCCTTGTATTTCCTAACTTGGTACAGTTCTGGATTTGTGCAGAAAGTACCTTAACATGTGACACCAGACATTTGTATTACTTATATTTGTTCATTAATAATTAGTAGGCCTTTGGTATGAAAGATTCACACAGTCATACCTCTGAAGAATTCTATGTTCCCTGCATGATCTCAGTTTAACTCCTTACCTTTGTGCTGGTAAATCATTGAAGACAAAAGTTAGCAAGTGATGGTACACATTGAAGTTTTGGACTTGGTTGTGTCATATCAGTAAATGAGCTTTGTTCCCCCTGAAAAGAGGAGTGTTCCCTTATTTCTGGGATAACAGTAACTCGGCTATGCTACCCCCAAAGCAGCAGTGTTTGTGCCATCCAACCTAGACTTCATTTGTTGGCAACTGTATATTACATTATTCCCAGTTAATATTATCTCGCATGTTAAGGCCTGTGATATAGAATGGCTTACACATTGCGTATGTTAGATAACTGGTGAGTGATCAAGAAACACAGAAAAGTAACAGAGAGCTGTATATTTGTAAGCATAATTATTACAGGTTGTGTGATCACTAAGCGCCCTATGTCCAAATATAGCAAAAGAGAATTAAATGCACAAATCACAGCTGATGGTTTGATAGCCGTTTGTATTCTGATGCAGCTGTTTGTGTGAAAAATGACTTTCCATTTCATTGAGGCAAAGCTGTTTGTGTGGCCAAGAGGACTAAGTCATCTGTCCTGTTTTCTGAAGCTGTATTGGTGTGAGGTTTCAAATCATGACGTGTGTAGAAATTTGTGATGTGTTTTACTGTGCTTGTACAGATTTTATATATGTGTTCCTTAGTTTTAATATCTTTACTTGTTTGTCTTCCGAAAAGCTGTTTGGCTAAGCTTATCTTGTTTGCACGATACGCAACATTGTGGAAATGGGGAAAACCAGATTTCCTGGAAAGCAGACACCCCAAAATAGAAAATGGATATATTCAATTATTGCTCTTGGCCATAGCAAAAAGCCGGCCTGGAGTACAGATGGGACCAGGGCATAGTAGCAAGTATTTACCAATGTGCCTTGCATTTGAGCACTGCTTCCCTGTGTGCAAACAGGCCTAGCTGACATGTGTGTACACTTTAACCATCATGCAAATCCAATGCTCGTTGTGCCATGGAATTGTATACATGATATTTTATTATTGTTTTTTGTCCATTTCCTTTGACATAAAACTACATGTGGAAACATTGCAAAGTAAGGGCATAATATAATGTATAGTATAATGGTTGGGTTTAGCGTTATGGTCTTCATCTCCTCTCATAAACACAAGGTACAGTGTCTGATTCTGACCTCAAGTTGTTGGCTAGGCTTAAAATTGCCCTTCAAGGCATTTAGCTTAGTATTCTCCTTTGATCCTATATACTACACACTGAGCTAAGAGAGGATGGGCACTGACCACAACTCTGATGTGTGATATATAACCATAAATATCCTGTTTTTTTGCTTATTTTTACTAGCTATTGCATATTCTAGCCATTTATAGCACTTTTTTTATTGTCTGCTGCATACTTTTTATTGTATTTTATTGCTATAAACTTATCTGCACGGTTGTATTAAAATTGTCTCCCCAGGGCCTGTTAAATCACATTTGTTTACTGTCACACTGTTTATAAAGCTTTTTAGCTAGTTTTACTGTGTGAAAGGTATTAACTGGGAATTTTCTCCATTTGTTAAGCATCTGTTTGTTCTGATTTCCTGCAAAGGAGTGTATCATATAACTGCTTTGTTTGCAGTTAAAAGCATTCTCTAGAATCTCCTTTATCTGTTTAAAACTTTCATTTAGTGGCTCACTGCTGTTTTTCTGCTGTGATAAACATTTCTGTAGTGTTTTCTGCATAAAATAGTGTAGCTAGTCTAGTGTCATTAGCTCCTTCTACCTAATACAGAGAGAACATTTGAGAAGGTCAACCCCCTTAGTTTCTTAACCTTGAATTATCTTCTGTTCCTCCTTTCTCCCTTTCCATTTTACTTATTAAAAAAAAACTTTAATCAGCTGCTTGCTACTTTTGCAGTATTTGTGTTTCCTCCTCCAATTCTATTAATTCATCTTGTTTTTTCTGCTACTTGTTCTCTAAAGTGTTTAATTGCATCTTCTCTGCTGCATTTTTTACTGCTGTTTTTAGTCTGTTTAAATTTTAAGTGTTATTTAAGCTACGCGGATCTAGCTTTGGTCTCCTGCAGACTACAAGAGCAACAGGAAGGAGAAAAGATGCTCTAAGTGCCTCCATTTTGATTTTTTTCATAATTTACTGCTCTCTGCACTTGTTTTTAATTTATCTGCATTTATGTAAACTGTATTTACCTTAATGTTGCTACACACTTAAGTGTGCTAGCTTGTACTGTATTTAAAGTGTTTTTGCCACTGTTTAAACTGCTTTTCTGCAAAAAAAAAAGTTCTAAGCTTGTTTCCTGCCTTTCCTGTAACTACTCTACTCTAGTCCAGATACAGATTTGCTGTATTCAGGACTGTTTTGTCAGTTTCTGAGCTCCCCCGACCTTTCTGTGTTGGAGGTAAGCCTTCTAGCTTATCAGTGTGAGTGGTAAGCACTAGGTAGTCCTATATACCCCAAGAGGAGTGATTTCTGGTCCAGAAATTGTAGTTTATTGGCAGTTTGAGCAGTTTTTCTATCCCTTTCAACTTTTTGGTTTAAAAGCCAGTATTTGTGTGAGTTTGCGCACCGTGCAGCGGTGCTCAGCTGAGGTAAACTATTACTGGTGCCAGAAAGTCTGCTCTTCAACTTTTTCCTAGGAACATGCTTGTTCTTTTATTTCTTGCACTTCAATTAGCTTATTTGGCTAGCACTTTAACAGCCTTTTGTAGCACACCTGTGTGCTATCAGCACTAGCTGTTCCTAAGCAGTAACAGCACCAGTACTTATTAGTTACAACCACCCCTTCTGGTATGATTGTAGGGCAATTTTCTGTACTTTCTCCTGCTAACCTGGTGCACTTGGGCATTCTGCGACAGTGTGGCAACTGTCTAATTTACACAGACAACCCTTTCCTATTACCTCCCAACACTCATACATGTGAGTGATGCACTTATATTACCAAACTGGAAGCAGTGCATGCTCCAACCAAGACCAGACATGAGGATAAGGGCAACACTTGCAACTCACTACATAGAACACACAGCCCTCCAAAACACCAACCATCACAACCCACAAGTAGAAACACAAACCATACATCCACCTTCACGGAGGCTGTCAATAAATATTTACCCAAACAACAGAGACCCCCCAAGACAGAAACGCAACACCACCCCCAGAAAACATAGCTCACAACGGCACTGTGCCCCTCAACCTAAGCCCTTAAGGTAAAACACTTTGACCAATGTACTAATCATAGGAAACTCAGTTGTGAGGCACACTGATGTCCCACTCACTAGGTTGAACAAGGAGAAGGTGACAGTTGTCTATCGGGTACCAGGTTCCGCCACATAACATATGCACTCAGGTCAGTCTACAACAAATACCAGTATGACTCGGTCATTGTCCATGTGGGTATGAATGACTTGAGATGTACCTCCCTGGACTACATGAAAAGAGATGTGATGGAACTCTTGGATTATCTGGCACAGGTAGGTATGACCCTAGCCCTGAGCAGTATTCTACCGTCACCCAGAATGATACCACAGTACGAGCAGAAAATGATTAACTTCAACAATTTGCTAAGTTTCTGGTGTCATTCTAAGGGGATCCAGTATCTGCCTGCCTGGGACGACATGATCGACGGACCCTGATGCTATGCCAGAGATGGCTGCATCTGTCACCCCTGGGATTCAAACTTTTGCCACCCCCTATAGTGCCTTTTTTAGGCAGTGTTCCAAAGACCAAAATTTCACCATAACAGCTACAAACAAATGCAATCTGAGGGTCATGCTGCTGAATGATAGAAGTCTAAATTTCAAGATGCACTCACTCGAAGCTCTCTCGAAATGGAGAATGTCAGCATCTGTGCTGTAATGGAGACCTGGTTTAAAGAGGCAGAAAGCACCCCACGCTCCCAGGCTGCAACTTATTCCATAACTTTTGGCTGTCAGGCCGAAAGTTCCAAAAGCGATGGTGTTTCCATATTCTTAAAGGATATGCACACCTCTAGAATGGTAGCCCAGCATAATGCATCCGAGATACTTCAGGTACAACTAACACGGGGTAAGATGGCGATACAAGTCATAGCCTGCTACAGAACCCCAAACATGTCCCTAGACTGTCACTCCAAGTTCCTAAGCACCCTGGAACCTATCAAGGTCCAACTCAATACTCTCATTTTGGGTGACATCAACTATCCTTCCATCAACTGGGATAACTATTCAAGTACCAATGTACAGGCCCCAACACTTTCTGGAATTTATTAGTTCCAGTGCCCTGGACCAGCTCATTCTGACCCCCACTAGAAGAAACTGCATCCAAAACCTGGTTATCACCAACATGGGAGACTGTTGCTCCACACCTTTAGTTGAGTCCTTCCTGGTTGAAGCCAACCACAAACTGATCATCATGGAAATCTCCATCTCACCTACAATCCCCGCTAAGGTGACCACCCTGAGAAAACTTCTCTAAAGCCAACTTTGGGCTCCTAAAACAGAGGTGGCTAACTTCTTGGCACCCATGCCAATGGAAAATAGCTGCATGACTGCTGAATCATACACCAGTGCACTGTATGTACACATACACAAATGCATGGACCTTGCCATACCAAATAGAACTAAGATGCTTTTCTCCAAAAAAAGCCAATCTGGTGGCCCCCAGCCATCAGTAAACTCTAAAACAGAAGGAAGAAACTGTTGCTGAAAAAAATGAAGTCACAAGACGGAACATCCCATATCAGTCTCAACAAAAAGCTGAGATCCCTTATCAAATCCTCTAAAACTAGCCATAAAGGCAGAATTGCGGCTAACACCAAAAATGACCACAAAGCCTTCTATAACTATATCAAAGTCCTCCAAGGCGATACCCAGATTTGCTCTGACTTATTGCACAATGGCACCTCCTATACTGAGCCAACAGATATAGGCAATATATTGGCCGACAAATTCAGTGCCAAATTTACCCCCTCCCCAAGGGCCCTATCACAATACCAGAAAAAAGCCTGGTACCCACCATTTCTGCAGCATAGGTTAAAGCTGCATTGTCTAAAGCCAAGAATACAGTGTCCATGGGCCCTGATAATATCCCTGGCTGCGTCCTACATGAGCTACAAAACGAACTGGCACCACATCTGAGTGCCCTTTTCAGTCACAGCCTTACCTCAGGCTATGTCCATAATGAATGGCGCACTGATACAGTCATCCTGCTCCATAAAGGGGGAGCAACTACAGACCCTGGGAACTATCGCACCATTAGCCTGATGAGTGTGGTATGCAAAGCAATAGAGCGGAGTGCATCATCATGGACCTGTTTAACAAAGATATAGGCAATCTCCAAACACTTGACCCCAGCACAGTTTGGCTTTGTCAAGGGAAGATCCTGCCTGCTGAACCTGGTTAACTTCTTTAGGCAGTCACCAAGGCTGTGGATGAGGGTAAGGCAGTGCATACAGTCTACCTCAACCTGGCCAAGGCCTTTGATACCATTCCCCATTTGGGTATCATTGATAAACTCTCCAAACTTGGCGTTAATCCTTGCATCACTAGGTGGGTTGCAAATTGGCTCACAGACAGGACTCACTGAGTGAAAGTTGCAGATTCCAAATTAGATTGTCGACCAGTCATGAGTGGAGTCCCACAGGGCACAGTCCTGGGCCGTCTTCTGTTTGGCATCTACTTCTCAGAAGTCTAGGCCAATACAGCTCTCTGATTGACCAAGTTCGCTGATGACTGCAAGCTAGGGATCATTATCAACTCCCCAAGTGATGCAGACATTCTATAAAAGGGCCTCTCTGAGACCAGTGACTGGTGTCAGAACCATGGCCTGAAGCTTAACGCCAAAGAATGCATCATCATCCCCTTTGGAAAAAAAACTCTGTTCCCACAAATTACCACATTGATGGGAGCTCACTGAACACTGAAGGCGCCATAAGAGATCTGGGCACCCAGGTTGACAGCCACCACAGCTTCGACAAACACATTGCCACTGTGGTCAGAAAGTCCTTCTACATGGCACATCTTATAACCAAAGGTTTCACATCCAGGAATAAAGAGGTTATCATCCTTCTCTACTCATCCCTGATTAGACCAATCCTCGAATATAATGCCCCGTTTGGCATGTACTTGACCAGACACCTACAACAACTGGAGAGGCCACAAAGGTACCTCACAAAAAGGATCCTAGGCCTTAAACACACGTCCTACATGAACGGACTCAAGAAACTTCAGCTGTTCTCAGTCTCTTATCGTCTACTTGGAGGTGATCTCTGCTTGACTTACAAAGCCATGTTCAACCCAGCCCTATTTGAAATGCTACACCTGAAGAAATCCCAATCCCCCTGCGCTACATGCTCCTGAGATCACAACCTCATTACCACAATTAACAGAACATGCTGGAGGGGCAGGTTCATCTCCCAAAGACAGCCCATACTCTGGAATAAGCTTCCATTCATATCAAGCAGAGCACTTCACTGGCCCTCTTCAAGAGAAATCTTGAGTGGATGGGTAACAGAAAGTTCACTCCAGGAATCACTCCTGTTGCCCTACTGGATAGAGGCACTGTGAACTAGCATCGAGTGGCACGGTGCCTGGGCAATTTTTTGGGGCTAGGCTTGTAAAGGTTCCAGGGCCATTAGCTTAGTACACACCTATGAACCTATATCATTATAGCAATAATAATATATTTTATTTACAATACATTAATTTGTTCCCCCCAGACAAGCACTACAACCCTGGAGTCTAATTACTTTTTCCATACATATATCAACCACAATACAAAATGTTATACATAATGTTGTGTGCTCACTCATGGAGGGGGCCACTTGGTAGTGCTCACAGCCTTGCTCTGCAAAACTCAAACAGCCAAGTATGCTCAGTAAGGGTACATGAGTTGTTACATAGCTAGGCTTAAAACAGCCTACTGCTATTAGGCTACTAGCCTCAGATGACACTAAAACAATGTACCTATGCAGGCTTCCCACCCTCTTGTCAACCACATGGCCTGTCAGTGTCATCTACTATAAGTTCACCTGTAGTCCTGACAAAAATCAGACTTTTGCCATGGCACGTGCAACAAGTACTGTATTCGTTAGTCTGTGTCCTTGGGTAGGGATTCGTCAAATGGGGGGAGGTTAGTTTGTGTGGGTGTGTGAGCTGTTGCTGGACTTTAGTCCGCCTTTTACAGCAGCCTGTGGGGCACTTATTTTGTCCTCAGCAGACACTACTGATGTCGTCTGTAAAGTGATGTCTTCTATAAAGTGTTGTCTGATATGCACCAAGTCAGACTTGAGCCGTTACACTTGCATAATGTGCTAAGTTCTATAGTATGTGTACTTGGGTAGGTAGCGCTTCTGTACTTACTGCAGTCATCTAGTTTTGTGTGAGTCTACTCAGCAGAGTTGATGTACTATTCTACAGTTACTTCTCCAATGGTATGGCTTGCTAGTCTTTTCATTCTTGCAGAAGCCTACACTCCATTTCATGCAGCCCTCCCAACCTCTTGTTTCCCACGTGGCCTGTTGAGGTCAACTACTGTAAATTGACCTGGAAACATGTAAAACTCAGGCATGTGCCATGGTGCTTTAGTATAGTACTGTGTTCTGTAGCATGTATGTTCTTAGGTTAGGGTACTCTTCTCACTGGCTTCAGCTGTGTGTGTGTGACCGATGTTACTTGACACTAGAGATCCTTTTTACATCAAATGCGGGACACTGTTATCACCATATACTCAACTGACAAAGCTGACATGATCAGCTATATCAGATTATTGTATATACAAACATCCCACCAGGCCAGGATCAGACACTGGCCTGGAGCCCAGGTAGATGTCACCTTAGGTTCATAAGACGTTACTAGGTAGAGGACTGGTAACAGGTATGGTTTGAGGTATGTCTGCTGAGAATGGGAGGGGCTGAAGTTTGCCTAAAACTGTCTGGTAGCAGGTTGGCAATATCCTCGGGGTCAGTTTGAGTGGTACCATCCAGTACTAGTTGGAGACAAAGCTGAGCCGTCACTTTTGAGATAAATAATGCCTCCTCATTATCTTTAGCTGGGGATGCTACTTTAGGTTTTTATGTGGCTTTAGAGGACTTTTCTAGATAGCTAATTTCCCTGTTCAAGCTGAGGGTGTCCTCCTCCTACTGATTCAGTTTCTTCTTGTTCTTAGACATTACTTTCTTCCATTTGTTGTATAACCTATGTTTGCTTGATGCCCACTACTAACAACTAGAGTGGCTTGTTTTCTATGAGGAACTTGTTTTGATCCATTAACGTTCAGCTGAGTCTGTATTTGTGTAGCTGTTTATACAAGCCATTTGTGTACACCTGTGTATAGCAGTCATTGTTGACAGTGGTAGGAGGGGGTTTGCAACTCTTTATGGCATCGGTTAGGAGCTTGTAGTGTGTTGGAGAAATGTTTCATCCTTTCTGCTCTTCAGGGGGTGTTCTGTATGACTGTGAATGTGAACGAGACTTGTGATCTGACCTGACCGGAGGGGGGGCCAACACACAGGTGTTGGTGCAGAGAACCATTATGTTGGTCAGTACTAAGTCTAGAACATTCAAGCCCCTTGTGGGGGTGCAGACAACCATTATGTTGGTCAGTACTAAGTCTAGAACATTCAAGCCCCTTGTGGGGGTGCAGACTATCTGTTACACTGCATGTGTATTAACAAACTCCAAGAACCATAGGGTGTGTTTGTGCACATATATGACTCCAAATCGATGGAAGGATAGTTGAAATCACAAATAACCAACGTGTTTGGCAGTCTAATAAGTGACTCAGTTAGGTCTAAGTAGGCAGAGTGGTCCTTGTGGTTCAGGGTGGGGGACCTGTAGCTGTCATTGTAAGTAAGGAGCTTTTACATACAGTTAGTTGGACTTGGAATAGCACTACCGAGTCATACTCTTTGACCAGTCTTGTGGTGTATTTTTCTTTTAATGAGGATGTATACACTTCTGCCTTTGTTTCACACACATTTGCTTTGATGTGTGAACGTGTGGAAGGCATTGTACACCTGCATGACCAGGGTGCTGTCTGTGGCGAGTTCTTCCAGTGAGTGCAGTGTCTGATTTACACTCCTTGCATTAAGTAGCATAACCTTCCGTTTGTCTGTTGTGGATTCTTTTACGTTGAGATTTTACTTCTGACATTGCCTCAAAAGGCCACTATGGGGGAGGCAAGCGCCTTCATACAGTACAGTGAGGTACTTCTCCAGTCATTCACTGCACCATGGACTATGAAGGAGTCATAATGATACTTGTTGTTGAGAGACTTGAGTGCATGATCTGATGGATCCTGGCATCTGACTATGACCTTCTTGTTGTCCATCCTGGACTGGGGACATCTGTGTCTCGCTTATGAACAAAACATTTGGTTTTGAGGTATTTTGCCTGAGGGGCTTATTGGTTGAGACAGTGTTGTGTATATTAGTATGTGTAGTGGATTATGGTGGGTCTGCATTATGTGCAGTAGGTTTGTGCCTAGGAGGTCTCTGATCTTTAGTTAGGTTTCTAGCAAGGACCTCTGTGTATGCGGGTTTGTGTGTTGTGAGCTTATGTGCAACAGGTGAAGTGTGTGTGCTGGCATGTTTGATATCTGATTTGTTATGTGAGAGAATTGATTTCCAGATTCATAGTAGAGAGATTGCTCTCATATGTTGTATTAGTTTGTTTTAGCAGTAACTGGTTGTCAGTATACACGAGGCAATTGCAGTGCTGCTTCAGGATGCCCATGTACATCAGGCTGCCTGGAGACACGTTGGGAAACTATCCATCCATTATGGAAGAGGTATACAGTAGTAACTAGTGGGGAGTGGGCTAGATGGACCATGTTTTCGTGTAAGACTAACAAAATATGCCTTTTCAGTGGAGGGCTGGGGTTACAAACGTGTCAGTGTTTCACAATGCACACCTGGGTTGTTCAAAGGGCAGCAGTACAAGCTCTGAGCAGCTACGGTAAACTGAGTGCAAACACGCCAAAACATGACACTCTGGAGTACAAGCGAAGTTAAACAATTATAAACAAGCAAAACAAGAGAAAGGCCAGCAATCCCCAAGTCAGATGGGTTCTTGGCTGCACAGTTCTGCCACAAGGGTGTAGGGAGGGTCTTCTTAATGCTCCAATGATACCAAACAGTGTAGATTCAGCAAGCCTGAATTGAGCCTATGCTATAAAATACAGAAGTCCTAGAAATCCGAAGTGCAGAAAATCGCAATCTCAACAGAAGAACAAACATTTTAAATAAAGCAACAATCCAGTGTAATACTCCAAGAAGAGTATCAAGAACAAACCTTCCTAATGTGAATTAAGTGGTCTGAAACAAAGACACTTTCAGAATAACTGACACAGTAAGCATTCATCCAGCAAGTCCCAGCTTAAAAGTGTGTAGGCTATCCTCCCCTGCCACAAGAATCTACACCACAAGCCTTCCTAATGTAAAATATCTAGTTTGAAGGCCAAGTGCTTAAGCCATAACAAAGAGACTTAGAACAACAGCCACAATAAGCATTCAACCAGCAATTCCCAGCTCAGAAGGCAGAGGCTACCCTCTCCTCCCACCAGAGTGTGGACTACAAACTTTCGTAATGCAAGACAACTGGGTTGAAGGCCAAGTGCTTAAACCAAAAGTAAAAGCTTAGAATCACATTTACAATGTAACGCAATACCAGATAGATGACAACATGTCTTGTAATCTGCCCACATACATCATGTCATGGTTAGTAGGCCCAGTGTTATCTTGATGAGAAAGCCCTGTGGTCTGTCCAGCTGCTGCATGTGTCTAGTGAGATTTCTGCAAAAGAGAGCATTATACCTCATTACTATTCTGATGAATTTAACTACAGTGCTGTCATACAGTCCTGAGATCTGCATGTGGTATGTCTTATGATGTGCACCATACATATGTACTGGAAAACGTTAAAGAGAAAGGTTATAAATTAATGACGCACATTGCAGTTCCTGACTTCACAACCCTTACAAGAGAATACACTAGATATTACTGTCCTGATGATGATATCCACTGTATCATTTGGCCAGGCAAGTATAACTAACGGGTACAATTATCAGTTCAATAACACTAATGCAGTTATACTAGGCAGTAATGTAGGTGTACACCCTGTGCATTAGACACACAGCTTTTGTATCCCTGAATCCAAAAAATAGACAACAGGGATATGGCACAGTTATCACTTGCACAGGGTGGGGGGTGCAGGAGGCTTAGGCTGACACAAAAGGTCAGTGAGTGTGTGTGAGGGAGAAAGTGAAGCAGGCAGGTTGTGTGGGTGTCCATAGGGATCCACCATGTGAAAGTGGTGTGTGAGTCTGCATAAACACAGCCAAGCTGAGTGCTAGCTCTATGTCTTAATATGTTGGATAGGTGTGAGTTGTGCATGGTAGAGGTGGCAGTTCATCATTGCCGCCCTGACCATGGGAACTAGCTCTGTTAGGAGTTTCACTGGCACCTTCACACCCAAGGCCTGGAGTGCTGCTACCTGAGCATGACCGATGTCTGCTGGATGTGCTTTCTTCATGGGAATGCCCAGTACCATGACCCCATGGCCTGCCATGTCTAGGTGTGCACAGCACACACCATAGTGGACCAGTGGAAGTGCTGCCACTATGGGAGTATGATCTGGAAAAAGCCATGTTGGCTGTCGGCAGATGTGGCCGAACTACGCTCAAGAGGATGCCATTCCCCTCCCAGCAGACGTTCCATCACAGACACTGCACATGCCATGACAGAAGCCTCTTCCATCACAAACATCCCTCGCTCCAATGTGTCATTCATCTGGTCCAGGGAATTGGCAACATGGTAGAGGCAGTCACGTGTATCAGATTGTGCCACATTCACAACCCTGAATAGTTGTCTGGAGCATCTTTTGAATCTGCCTGTGCCTCCATGACAGCCCTAGACATACATTGAGTGACCCTGGAAGAGACGCTTACAGCAGGTGATGGAGGGACAGTAGGCTCCCTCTGAGCACCCCTATCAACCCTCCTGACTGGTACCTCATCAACACTTTGGCTACAGCTAGACTCAACAGGCACTAAAGCCTAAGTAGCCACATTGCCCTGCACCTGTCGTATGTCTGTGAACTTGGTGGTCTGGGTAGGCAAAGGCCTACTGGCTGCGTCCTGGGGGAAAAGAAGGGGTGGCTGGATGTCAACCTCTGTGCTTCATTTTCACCATCGTTATCATTGTCTGATGAGACACAGACATCAGGTGGTACAGGGCCTACACCCACTGTCATGACGACAGGCATACATTTAATACATGCACTACTATGGTGCAATATATACTGAACAACTAACAGTGCTACCACTATTGCAGACAGTACAGCAATACATACAACAGGCCTAAAGTGGCACATTAGATTACTACAAATTTACCTGCAGTACTGAAATAACTTGATTTGGCTTACCACCTGCAGGAGGCCTACGGTGCTGGATTCCTGATGGTTCTGAAAGAAGTTAAGCAAGAGGTAAGGCCAACATCATCCCATTTAACAGCAAGACAGGAGGTACTACACATACTTCTCAATCAGAATGACTTGTCACTTCAAGAATGTGGCTGACAACTCCAAACTGAGCTTATCACTTTACTAATATTCGGTTACCCCCCCCAAAAAACGCAAGTAACTTTTATTTCAATTGTTTTACTATACAGTAGTGTTGAACCCGTCATATAACAAAGCCTATCGGGAAGCTCTTCCTGGGACTTAAGAGGAGTTGCACCCACATCAGGGACATATGGTGAGCCACTCTACTGAGTTGTCCTGCGTCAGAAGATTTGCCAGGAATTCCTCAATGGGGGTGAGAGGTGGTTCTGCAGCAGGCCCACCCCTGGTTACCCTCTGGTCTTGTGCAGCTTGGGCAATAGCAGCTGCACAACTCTGTGTAGATGTGTGTGTCAGTGGTCCTGTGGCACACCTGCTCATAAGTATGGCTGTATTTGCTGCCATATCCTCAGCCTCTCTGGCATATTGGGGCAACCCCTTCCAAGAAGGAAAGCACCATGTTGATGTAGACTTTCCTCTGTTATCATGTTTTCTGCCTCACTGAAGGGAGGTTTGCACCTCAGTGACATTTTTGGTCCTAAAACACAGAGTAGTAATACACATAACAGTCCCATAACTACAAATAGTTAACTGTTACCAGGTAAAACAGTTTAAGGTAGCCAGTCAGTAGTACCGGCTGGAAAAACATAACGCATGCAACATATGTGAAATACTAACAGGCAGGATGCAAAACAAGGAGAGTAGCAAGGGCAACATATCCTTGTATGTGCCATAGCAGTTACTCAGCTGTGCTCCCCACAAAAGAACAGTCCATACTAGTTTGTGACATAACAATAACTTCTCTTTGCTTTCCCCACCCACTAAAGAACAGGCATGTGAACCATTTTTCTGATAAAACACAATGGAAATGCTAAACATGCATTCAAAGGACCTGTCCCAGAAATATTTGTACATATGTATCCCACAGCTTACTATTTTCATGTATTGTCTATCATTTGTATCCTTGAAATGGCTTGACAAACATGACCATGCCATCAGTACACTTCTAACTAATGTATACATATAACAGTGAAAAAGGCTTTGCTTTACATTTATTCATTAATATATTCCAGTATATGCATTATGTAGGCAAAAAATTACCGCATACTTGCTGGAGTTCAATACTCCTCTGTAAAGATAGCTTGGAAAATAATTTTCCTTGCCGAACATGTAGCAAGTATCCTCACCATCACTTTGTGTCGCTACGCATTTGCCTTTTTATAATGGAGTAGATTATTAATGGACAGTATTTGTCTAGGCTATTTTTCAGAGATGCAGATTACAGCTGAATTGCATGGTAATCAACAAATGTAGTGCAGCTATTCACCAAGTTATAAAGCAACCATTTAGACACCATGCTCGTTTTTCCAGTGGATTGAAAATGTAGTGGAGTACAGACACAAAGTCTCCACAGACAGAATCTTAGGAGATGCTGCTGCTTAACTCCGTTAGTATGTGCTACAGGTAATGCTTCTGCTGCTGTCAATAGGCCTAGACCGAGACAGAGAAGAGTTTTCAGGTCACATTTAGCTTATCACAACATACATGACATGGAAATTGTAGAGTGCTACAGGGTGGACAGGACACAGTGCAGGAACCCTGTGAACTTTGCCGGCATCTACTTGGAGCCAGAGCCTTTATCTCTCCCATGTATTGACTGAGCACTGCTTGCATCACAGCCCTGAACTATAACACTGTGTCAACTGCTGCAATTGCAAGGCAAGTCCTGAACATGTACTGTATAGCATAATGGTATTATAACATATCCTTGCATTTCATCACTTGGTGCAGTAAGCAACTACAAGGCGAGAGATTTGATAGAAATTGTCATGTGACAGCAGAGACTTATTTGACTTGTACGTGTCCATTAGCAAGTAGTAGGCCTCAGTAATTCACACACTGATACCTCCCCTAGGTAATGATCACTGCATGCCCTCAGTTTAGCAGCATACGTTTGAAATGGGAAAGCATAATAGAAGTTTGAAAGTAATGAGACAAATAGTATCCAACTTTACCACCCTCACAAGATCAAACCAGCTGGATGCAAAACAAGGAGAGTGACAAGAGCAACATAGCCTTGTTTGTACCATAACAGTAGTTCAGCCTGGGTCCACCCCCTTGAAAGTACATTATACCCTTGCATTTTTTATGACAGGAACCCACCTTTGCTCCCCAAAACAGCAGTCTGTGCTTGTTTGTGGTATCCAACCTTCCATTAATTTGATGGTAACTGCATATCCTATTATCCCCAGTGAATATCCTCACACATTTTAAAGTAAATGATATAGACTGGCTTACACACTGCATGTTTCTGAGTAGTGGTCAGATAACTGATGAATAACCACGAAACACTGAAAGGTAGGACAAAGCTGTATATTTGCAAGGAATAATCATACCATGTTGTGTACTCAGTAAGAGCACTACACCCAAATATATTACACACAATACAGTTGCAAATAACACATCATGCCTTGATATCAGTGTATATTCTGTTGCACTTCATTGTGTGAGGAATTACATCATGTATTTGCTGCAAAGGTTTTTGTGGGGCAAAGATGGCTAAGTCGCTGCTCCTGTTTTGTGACAGTACATTGTAGTAAGAGTTGGGATCCAGAGCTATCTCGTGTACTAACAGTTTCTACTGTGTATGTCATAGATTGATTTTCCACATTTCAACTAATTTTCCATTTTTTTTATACATTTTGGGCCACTGCTTGCGCGATGTGGCATTTAGCACGAATGGCTTTAGCTATGTGCATTTTGTTTGCGCATAGAGTAACAGTGCACATATTGGATGAATGAGCTACCCTGGTCGAAGACGGGACCCAGACAGTCTCGCACATACACCGGATGCATTCAGTGAATACTATTGGCCGTCACACAAACAGATTTCCTGTCAGGGCACACTGTGCGCAACGTGTTTACGCAATGGTAAACTATGTGCAATACTTTCAAATATTGCAAATCCAGAAAGTGCACACTCCCAGTTAAGAGTGACATGCAGTTGGTGGGAAAACATCATTCTACATTGGTGTTGATCTGTGATAGGCATGGCTGGCATTCTTGGAGAGTTTTTGAGATTCTGAGCCCAAAGATGGGGTTTCCAGGAGTGCAAAGTGTTTGTTGGACTTTGTCAATGAACATGGACCCAGGCTATTACAGAATGATTATTGTGGCTTGGATTGTGAGGCAGAGGCATGGAATAGTCTGGCCCAGGCTCTGATCAGTGTTACCAGTATCCCTCTCACTGGTGGACAATGTAGGAGCCACTACAGAGACCTCAGGATGAGGAAGAGGGATACCCTCAACTGTTGGATTGAGGACTGCAGGACCTGGTGCACCCCACAGATGTGTAAGTATCACTTTCAGAGACTAGCTATCAGATTTAAAGGCTGGACATAGTCAGGATTGGTATGTGTAATGGTATTCTGTTGTGTTCTGTTTTTTCAGCAACTGTCACAGACTGGGTATTGAGTGTGCAAACCCATGATGTTAGTTTGGAACATATGCAAGAAGCATGTGGTATGTATGGATGCCAACAGTGAGGTTATTTTACCATTAAAAATTATGATATATTTATTTGTTTCAAATTGAGCATTCATTTTTTTAACTGTAATAGGGAAGTATGCATGCATTATTCTGGAGGACAAAACAATTCATTATTACAAAGTAGTCATAGGTTGTGCCTTCAAAATCCACACTTCCCAAATATATTGTATATGGGTGGTCTTTTGTTCAACGAAAACGCACTTTACTGAAACTGAAATTGCTGAGACTAAACTGCCAAAAGTGCAGTTATATGAAACTTCACGCAATCAAACCTCACTTCTTCTAAACTCAGATCACCACTTCTGGACTGGTATTGCAGAACAGGTGCAGAGTTTGTCTTTATTTGTTTAAATTGTTACTGGAGTGTGTCTGATGCAGCACTCTGAGCTTCTGGTGTAGATCGCAGTACAGTGTGGATAAGGATATTTACCCTTTTCCCACTGTAGTGCGATCATGGAGTTGGTATATATAATATGCAGGGGGTGTGGGGGGTGCAGCCGGGCTTGCCCCCCCGCAAAAATGTGTGTGAAGGTTAGTATTGTATGTGTTTGTGTTTCGAGGAAGTGTGTTTCGATAGGGTGAAGTTTCGTTGAACTGCAGTTTGGGCTCCAGAATTTGAGTTTCGGTGCAGTGTAGTTTTCGTTGAATAAAAGTTTGTTTGTGTCTTTCGGCTTTTCCCGGTTAGGGGTCGCCACAGCGGAACTCCGGTCCGCTAATGATTGGCAGTAGATTTTTACGTGCTAGCTTGCCGGGCCTACAGCACAACCTTCAACGAAGGAACGCCCATTCACGCATGTCGACACACAGAAGACTCTCTAACTGAGAATCAAACGGGCAACGTCTAACTGTGAGGCGACAACGTTACTGCAGCACCACCACCGCAGTATCTTTCATTGAATAAAAGTAGATCCATTAAATATATATAATATATTAAATATGTTAAGGTTTCATCAGTATTGCAGTGTAACATCAGAGTTGTAAAACAGTGTTACCACTGGCTTGCTGTAAACTGTAATCGCTATATTTGGACCACTCATATGTTCAATGTATGCATGCATCCAAGGATTGCTTACTGCAATCTGTAGTATATTGTACATCTGTTAGAAGCTGGGTGATCTGAACAGTAAGTAAAGGTATTTGTTAGGGGTTTGTAGTGTTAAAAGTAAAGGTAACAGGATAGAGTAAAATAATTGTCAATGCTTTGTATGTCACATATGAAGTTACTAATGTTTTCCCTTTTTTCTGTCAACCCAACCCCTTTCTGTCCTTTTTTTTAGGGGGGGACTTTTATTTTTTATTTTGTGTTTACTTTTTATTTATTTATTTATTTTTTCACACAGCAGACAGCAGGGTAGGACTGTCTAATGGGAGCCACCTGCTCCCACTCCGGCTACAGCATTGCTGCCCAGCATGTCTGGAGCAGAACCTGATAGTACCCCCATGCCACTCCTGCACTACCTGGAACCTCAGGTAGTTCTGCCCTGGAGGATAAGCCTGTAGCTCCCTCCGGGTAGAGTGGTGGATGGGGTGAGTTTATCAGCCGTGATGAACTGCCAGGGATGGTGCATAGGATTGTGCACCTCACTGTTGGTGCACACTTATACCAGCTAGAGACACTGCCCTCCATCATTGTGTTAAATAAAACAAAGAGATGGATACGTCAGACACTGCATCCATCAGTGCAGTGAGGCGAAAGTGATGACAGTCCAGTGGGTGACATCTCTGTTTTTACTCTCACCCAGCGTGACTTCCATGGGTTTGTGATGTACCCACCCTCACCCCAACCATGGTGTTCACCCACCTCATGTGTCCTTCACCATCCCTCTCTCGTCTGCATTTGGTTCCTCACCTGCCCAACTTACCTCACTCAGACATTCCTACAGCCTTTCCCCAACATTCTATCTTTCCAAAAAAAAAAAAAAGGGAAGGGAACCTGTCCCACAAATAAAAAATACTGTCCTGTACATAGCTCTCCATTTCACATTTGTCTTCAGGACACACAACATTCTGTCCAGTTCTCCGTACAGCTGATTGTGCTGTGGTTACCCCCCCCCCCTCTCTGGAGGTGACAGTCCAAATTCATCCAAATTTGTATGTTTTATTCTGGAAGACATTTATAGCTGTGGCTCTTTCCTGCCTTGTTTTCACTTTTTCCATTCCCCTGCTTGCTGCCCGTATCACCAATTTCCTGTCTTCTCCATTTCTTTTCTTTAAAGAATTATTGTCTGGTGTGCATCGCTGGTTAACATGTGACTACGCCAAAACCATTTCTAAGGATTATATAGTTGGATTGGATACCAGTACCATCTAGCCATATTTTAAACACTCCATAACAGCTATAACACTTCAGAATTTGGATTTACACCTAAACTTATTTGACACTGTTAACATAAACCTGGATTTGAACCAAATACCATATAAACAAGCAAATACATACATCACTGCGTTAACAGGTGGTGCTACAGACTCTGTTGATTAGCAGGTGTATTTGAGTCTGTATAGCAAATGGCAGACTTAAATGCTGTTGTATACTACACCTAGTTAACTGAATTCCTGGCTGCAGGAATTAATGAAGTTAATGCAGTGATAAGTTCCTTTTTGGTGCAAGTGGTTTTAGCTATAGGTAATACATTAAAGTGTTTTGTTAGTAGCATTGCCTGACTCGCAACGTACACAACATCGCACACTAGTGCCATACAAGACTAAATGTGTATTGCACAATAATGCTTTGTAAAACATTACAGGGGATTGCGCAATACTGATTCATAGAAATTTAATGAAGAAGATATGACATTAGTGATATGGGGAGCAAGCATGGGGAGGTACAAATGGAAATCTTTCCTAAACTGTGTTACTTAAAACTGAATGTATTAAATACATCTACTATCTAACTGACTGTGGCAGCAAGTGTTAATGCATTCTTGGTGGAGGCAGATGGTACTGGATTTGAATACTGGTGGAAGTAATTTTACAAGCATGTATGAGGCTTTATTTACTTATACTGCTACCTTTTACTGTTGCTACGTGTTGGTGCACAACATGCACGATTGCTCAATATTTCTTTAAAGAAAAGAAATGGGGAAGACAGGAAAGTGGTGAAATGAGGAGCAAGCAGGGGAATGCACAAAGTGAAAACTAGGCAGGAATGTGCTGCATTTTTTTCCAGAATAAAAACGTACAAATTTGACTGAATTTGAACTGTCGCAGAGAGAGGGGTGACCACAACACAATCTGTTTTATAGAGAATTTGAAAGAATTGTGTGTCATGAATACGTGTGCAAAATGCAGAGGTATGCATGGGACAGTTTTTGAGACTGGAATGTTTGGGAAGGGCTATAGGAATGTCTGGGTGAGGTAAGTTGGGCAGGTGAGGAAACAGTTGCAGACAGACAAGAGATAGGAACAGTGAAGGGACACGTGAGATGGATGAACACCATGGATGCTGAGAAGGATGGGAATTCTTGCTCCTGTGCATATCGAGGTAGTTGACAGTGAGACTCTAGTTCTCACCCAGTGGACTGTCATCACTGTCACCTCACTGTGCTACTGGCTGCAGTGCCCGACATCTGCACCTGTTATGGGTGCTCTGCACTAGGATGGAGAGCAGCGCTCTATCCAACATAGCCGTGTACCAGCAGTGCGGCGCACAGTCCTATACACCATCCCTGGCAGTTCATCATGGGTGATAAACCCACCACCTCTGCCACTATGACCAGAGGGAGCCACAGGCTGTCCTCTGGGCAGAACTACCTGAGGGGGCCGGGTAGTGCAGGGGGGGGTGCTACCAGGTGCTGCACCAGATATGCTTGGCAGAGTGCTGTAGCCGGTCGAGTGGGGGAAGGTGGATCCTGTGGTATAGTCCTACTCCACCGTGCTGTGGAAAAAAACAAAAAATAAAAAGTAAATGCACGCACACAAAAGAGAGAGAAAAGGGAGAAGATTAGTGAGTTCATATGTGACATACAAAGCATTGATGCAATTATTTTACTCTCTTCTGTTACTTTTACTTCAACACTATAAACTCATAAATTTTTCCCTTACTTTTAAGTCTACCCAGTTTATAACAGAGGCACACTATAGTACAGATTGTAGCCACCAATCCTTGATGGACGCATATATTGCACATAGGTGTGTTACAGTTATATGGATTAAAGATGGTCATTTGTGCCACTGGTATAGAGGTATGAAGTTATATGCCAGTAGTGATGAAAACCTTAACAGTATTGTATATTTGGAAGTGCATTTTCTAACCCCCAGTTGAAGATTACGCTAAAATACTGTACTGTTCTTTTGTCCTAAAGAGTACTGCATGCATACTTTTCCTTTTACATTTAGAGATGCATGCCTACTGTTATGTGATAATATGGCACCATTGCTTTGTACTACTGAGTATGGCATGCATAGTTTCTTTTACAGTTTTGCATGCTCATTTTGATACAACTTTATTAACTAAGTGGTCCTTAACTTTTAATGCTACAAAATTACTAATGTTAAGTTGTCTATCTCGCCTTCATTCTTGCTGGATGGGTTCGGAGCCGATCCTCTGCTCCGACTCGGCCACTCTAAAAGCTTGAGAGCTAGTTCCATCGGCTCGAGGCTCCCCTATATCCCACAATGCTAGGCGGTAACTCCTCAGATCTCGTTTGCCGCTACAGCGATCGAGGTGCTTTTTCAACCGGCTCGTCAGGTTAGTTGAAATATTTAGTTGTATCACTAGATAGACCCCTTGTAAGTTAGTTTTTCCTCATAGTTTTAAAAGTTAAATAGTTTACTCCCCTTTTTAGCCAGTTTTTCTCCTAAATTTCCTAATTTTATTCCCTTGGGCTTTAGGCCCAGTCCCTCCCTTCCTTAGTAGTTGGAGTGACTGTGTTTTTGTAGGGATTTAATTACTAATTTTTAATTTAAAATTTTACCAGTGTAATCGGTGTGTGTGTGTGTGTGTGTGTGTGTGTGTGTGTGTGTGTGTGTGTTTGTGGTACACTTGGTCTTTTCTTGGACATGTCCAAAGAATCAAAGGTCTCAGGCTTCAAGAAGTGTGACTCGTGCTATCAGAAGATGTCTCTGACAGACGGTCACACTTCTTGTGTATACTGCCTGGGGCCTTTGCACCTGCAGGACTCATGTGCTGTTTGCCATGGCTTCAGCCCTAGAGTCCTGCAGGAGCGAAAAAATAAACTTATATTAAGGGGCTTATTGAAGCCTGAGGGTCCCTCGACTCAATCCTCGGGGAAACCCTCTAAGCCTTCCAGACCTTCGGCTCCGGTCTCTGAGCCGTCTTCTGGGGGTCCTAAGGCTGTTCGAACATCGGCTCCGGCCGGAGCCGATGAATCTCGAACACATGCCCCTACTATTTCCTCGGCTCGGCGGGCCGAGGAAGACATAACTGAGTCGGCTCTGATCAAGTTGTCGGAACTGACATCTAGAAAAAGGTCCCGATCTCCATCTATCGGCTCCGTTCATTCGGCTCCAGCATTACCCTTGCTGTCTGAACGGAGCCATAGATCTCACTCCTCTAGGTCTTCCAGACTATCGGATCATGACCTTCAGAGAGTAGTGAGTCGACTTCTTAAGTCCGAGGCACTAGCCCAGATGCTTCAAAGTCCGACTCAACAGTCGAGAACTATTCCCATTACTCAAAATGTTCCTCCTCTGACTCTTGAGTTCGTAGCCGGGGCGGCTCGGACCCGAGACTGTGGTGGCGTTGGAACCGATACCTTTGTCTTCGGTGCCATCGTCTGCTCCGATGTCTTCCTTGGAGGAATCTCGGCGCCGGACTTCCCTCGTCGGCTCCGAGGGGGCGAGTGGCATTGGACCCTTGTCCGACCCCGCTCTCCCTCTCGGTGCTTCGGCGCTGGTGAGTTCGGCTCCGACATCGGCCTCGGAGCCATCACTGTCTGTGCCGGGGGAGGTTTTCAGCTTTTCGGAGCGGAAACCTCCGGCTCTGCCTGACAGGGGTGCCTTCGAGGTCATGAGGAGCGTGTTAGAACCAGGTTCAACTCCACAGTCTGCTCCTTCTGCCCCTCCCTCCACGGTGCCTCCGGTGATTTCTGCTCACTCTCTCATCCCCGACCGTAGAGAGCCAGCTCCTCAAGTTTCCCCAGTGGGGATCTCTTCCTCTTCCGAGGCCTCTCCTGACCCGGTAGGAGAGCCCCCTAGGAAGAGGCAGTGCAAGAGGAAGCACATTGACTCCCCTGAGTCTGTCACCTCTGACACTGATTTAGAGGATTCTGAAGGTTCCCCTCGTTCCCCCTCTGAAGATGTCTCCTTTGCAGACATCCTTGAAATCTTGAAACAGAGGGGGAATTGGCCAGCCCTCAACCCTTCAGAGGATGAATCAGTGTATCTTGAGGCGTTCGGCTCTCGCCCTTCCACCTCCTGGATGTCCCCTCCCTTTGACCCCCTTATTCAAGTGGTGGCAAAGAAGGCCTGGGCGGCTCCTGATTCAGTGGAACCCACCCCCAGGAGACCATCAAAATTCATCACTGCCCCCAAGGGCAAAGAATTTTTAACCAAAGGCGTCTCTGTTGATGCTATGGTGGTGGCTGCAGCCACCAGGAAGGAGTTAGCTGATCCTTCAGTGCCTGTTCATCCTCCTAACAAGGAGTCTAGGTCGATGGACAGGTACGGGAAGCGGATGTTCTCGTCAGCGACCTTTACTATGCGATCGCTGAATTACCTGTGTCATTTCACTCCTCTTCAGAGGGATTTGCTCAAGGAAACGAGCGAAATGTTAAAGGACCCAACAGCTGCGGGTTTTCAGGATAGAATGAACTCTCAGCTGGCAACCCTTAATTCTATAACTAACTCCTCCATGCACCTCCTTTCATATGCGGCTGATGGAGCAAGTAGAGCGGAAGGTACAGGTGTAGCCTTGCGTGGGCACGCCTGGATGCGGCTATGTAACTTTGCGGACCCTTTCAAGGCGTCTTTCACTAATTCCCCCTTTGATGGATCATCCCTCTTTGGTCCTCAAGTGAAGGAAACCCTAACTAGGTGCGAGACTGATGGCAAAACTCTCTCTGCCGTCGGAGTCCGTTTTTCTACTCCTTCTAGGCCTTACCCCAAAGGCCAGAAAGGGGGAAAGATGTGGTTCATAAACAATCTCAGGGAGATTTGCCTGATGCACAGAGTCGATTCCCCTCTAGAGGCAGAGGGGGGAACAATAATGGTAGACGCCGTCCTAGAGGCAGAGGGGGCCCGCAGAATCAGGGCAGTCGAGAATCCTTTTCCGACAAGCCCTTTCAGCATCCCTGAGGTGTTGCCCGACTGTCCACCTTCGGAGGCAGTCGGGGGAAGATTATCGCTGTACCCAGAAGCCTGGCTATCCCTAACTCAAGACAAGTGGGTACAGTCTATTATTTCCGAAGGCTACAGAATCCCATTCCTTTTCATTCGAGCGATCCAAAAATCCCTTCCAGGCGTTCCACCCAGTCAAAGGGAGCAAGCAGCATTAGAAATTTCAAAGCTGCTCGCAAAAGAGCCATTCAACCAGTTCCAGCAGACCAAACAGGATCCGGAATCTACTCCAAATTCTTTTTGGTTCCAAAGAAAACAGGGGACTGGAGACCCATTTTGGATCTCAGCAACTTGAACAGGTTTGTCAAGAAAACAAAGTTCCGGATGGTCACGCTGCAGTCCATTCTACCCCTTTTGGAGCGGGACAACTGGATGTGCTCGATAGATCTCCAGGACGCGTACTATCACATCAGAATGAGTCGACGCTCCAGGAGATTCCTCCGCTTCAGGCTGGGAACCAGTCATTTCCAATTCAGAGCCCTGCCCTTTGGTCTCACTACAGCCCCCCGAGTGTTTACCAAATGCATGGCAGTGGTAGCCTCTCATCTGAGACGACAAGGATTCCAGGTGTTTCCTTATTTAGACGACTGGCTCCTTACAGCCCCCACCAAGCATCTTTTGCTTCTCGCCAGAGACTACACCTTTCGCAAATGTCAGGCACTAGGCATTTCAATAATTACGAAAAGTCTGTCTTGTCGCCTTGTCGTGTTATTACCGTTATAGGTGCAAATCTAGACACAGTCAACATGTCAGCCAGACTCACAGAGCAGAGAATAGCAGACATACACAGACAGGTCTCTCTTGTCTTGCAGAACAACAAAGTCAAAGCCAGATTGATCCTGAAAGTCTTAGGGATTATGGCGGCGGCCATCCCTCTTCTACCATTAGCTCGCTTCCATATGAGAATTTTACAATGGATGCTCTTCACACAATGGTCTTTCCAACGACTTCCAATGTCCCATCCTATTCGGATAACTCAATCGTGCAAGATTCATCTCTCTTGGTGGATCACATCTCCCCAGCTCCACCTAGGGAGACCTTTCGTCCCTTCCCCTCCGGTTGCTACAGTGACAACGGACACCTCCCTGATCGGGTGGGGGGGGCATTACCAGGGCAGGACAGTCCAAGGCATGTGGCAACCTTTCGAGTGCCACTTGCACATAAATGTCCTAGAGATGAGAGCAGTGCTTCTCGCGTTGCAAGCCTTACAAGACTCTCTTCCCAAGGGAACTATAGCAATTCAGACAGACAACATGTCTGTAGTGTGGTACATCAACAAACAAGGCGGAACCAGATCTTACCCCCTATGTCGAGAGGCACTCAGACTGTGGCAATGGGCGATTTCTTCTCAGCAGTTTCTGTTAGCAACGCACATTCCTGGGAAGTCCAATGTGATTGCAGACAAATTGAGCAGAGCTTTTCTCATGCCTCACGAGTGGTCTCTGAAGAATTCAGTGTTGGAGAAAGTTTTTTGAAAGTGGGGCCGGCCTTGCTGCGACCTTTTTGCTACTCTCCAAAACAGCAAGTGCGACGAATTTTTCACCCTCTTTCCCCAACCAGGCCACCCCAGCAGAGATGCTCTAGTACACGATTGCTCTAGTACACGATTGGCCCCGGGGACTTCTGTATGCTTTTCCTCCCTTCCCACTGATATCTCAGCTAATGCAGAAAGCCATCGCTCAGAAAGCTTCCATGATCCTCATTGCCCCTTACTGGCCTCGACAGGTTTGGTTCCCGTTTCTCCACCGTTATCTGTTGGAGCAACCTTGGCATCTGGACCCAGTTCCAGACCTCTTGACCCATCAGTCGGGTCAGTTGCACCACTCCCTTCCTTCTCTGAACCTCACAGCGTGGTTCCTCCAATTCCAACTCTAGCCAGGCTTCCTCTGATATCTCGCTCAGTTAGAGATATTTTGATAGCCTCCCATAAATCTTCCACTCGGAATATTTATCATAACAAGTGGAAACGTTTTTCCTATTGGGCGCAATCAAAGAATATAGATCCTTTCACTGCTTCCATTCAATCAGTTCTAGACTTTCTAGCGGAACTTTTCCACTGGGGTTCGTCTCCGTCTACCATCAGAGTTCAATTGGCAGCAATATCGAACTTTCATGTTGGAGTCTCAGAGTCCTCCATTATGTCTCACAAACTCTGCAAAGCCTTTTTAAAGGGAGTTTTTCTCCTCAAATCACCAATCAGGGATCCTCCTCCTCAATGGGATCTCAACTTGGTTCTGGCGTCCTTAATTCTTCCCCCCTTTGAACCTGCGGCTTCATGTTCAATAAAGTTACTATCTTGGAAAACACTCCTTTTAGTAGCTATCACTTCAGCTAGAAGAGTCTCTGAACTCCATGCTCTGTGTAGTCGACCCCCTTATCTGGTGTTTCATAAGGATAGGGTGTCCTTACGTACTAACCCGTCCTTTTTGCCCAAGGTAGCTTCACTGGCAAATTTGAATCAAACCATTGAGCTTCCTGTCTTCTTCCCTAATTATTCTAATAGGTCAGAACAAAAGTTACACTGTTTAGATGTTCATCGCCAACTTAGGTACTATTTAGACAGGACCAAACAATTCAGGAAGTCTGATCAACTTTTTGTTTCTTATGCAAAAGGTAGAATGGGCCTTCCAGTTTCTAAGGTATCTCTCTCTAGATGGCTTACTTCATTGATTACCCTTGTGTATGAGATCAGACATCAACAGTTGCCATCCAAACCCAGGGCTCATTCAACTAGAGCTTTAGCCACTTCTATAGCTTTCCAAGATAGGCTGCCTATTGATTCAGTTTGTTCTGCAGCTACTTGGGCTTCTCCCCATACCTTCATTTCTCATTACAAGTTGGACTTGGCCTCTAGAGACCGAGCCAACTTTGGTTCCACTGTACTCAAGAGTCTGTTCCGATAGGCCACCCGGGACAAGGTGCTAGGGACGTGGTCCCATCCAGCAAGAATGAAGGCGAGATAGACAACTTAACATTTAGAAGTTATGTACCTACCATAACGTTCCATGTTAGTTGTCTTCTTCTCGCCTTCTTTCTTGTGTCCCACCCTCCTTCCCCCTAGCCAGGACAGACCTAGAGGAGTTTTCTTTTGTTCCTTTTATGGAATTTACTTGCTGGGCTTAGCTTTCAAACGAGATCTGAGGAGTTACCGCTTAGCATTGTGGGATATAGGGGAGCCTCGAGCCGGTGGAACTAGCTCTCGAGCTTTAAGAGTGCCCGAGTCGGAGCCGAGGATCGGCTCCGAACCCATCCAGCAAGAAAGAAGGCGAGAAGAAGGCAACTAACATGGAACGTTATGGTAGGTACATAACTTCTAATTATTTTTAAAATACTATTGTTCTGATGCATACATACCACATGCTTCTCGCATCCTTAATAGGCACTTGGTATGGGATCAGACATTCAAGACTGTGTCCTCAGCAGCTGTGGAAAAAACAGAACAGCATTATGAATGCTAGTCTTGACTACATTCGGCTTTTAACTCTTACAGTTATTCACTGAAATTGATACATGCACATCAGTGGGGTGTTCCCTGCCTGACATTTCCTGATCCAAAGCCCGAGGGTATCCTGCTTCCTCCTCTAGAGGTCATCAAAATGATGTCTGCATTGCTCACCTAGGTGGGAGATACCTGTTGCACTGGTTAAGGCTCTGGCAACACTATTCTAGGCTTCATATTTATATTCTGAGCTGGAATAGTCCCACTGCAGCAACCTGGGCCCATGCTCCCCTTCTAGGAGTCCAACAAAAAATTTTCTTTCTCTCCAGCAACTGCAGACATGCCTGCCATAGTTGAAGCTCAATGTCTAGTGAGCATTTCCTGCCAGTTGCAGTTTATATGGTGCTGTTTCCTTCCCTATTTCATGTCTTGCGCATACTGAGAGTACACTTGTAGTGGATTTGCAACATTTGAAAATGTTGCATATTGCTTACCATTGGGAAAACATGTTAGGATAGGGTGCACAATGCTGGGCACAGTGGTTGCTTGATGGTAAGAGATGCACAACAGTGGTGAACAATGCAGATTCTAGCTGATTAGATATACAGGCATTTGTATAAATGGGCGAGTCAGTTTTATCACATATACTGTTCTCCTACACTTGAAGCTATTACAACAAGAAGGTTGAAAAAATGGTTGTGTATCTTGCACTTTATTGCTAATAGTCTGCAATCTCACAACAGTAAAACAAAAGTTGCAAGCCCTGATGCCCTGTACTATAGAACCCTGTACCATCTGCACTCTTACACTTAACACCTGCTGCCGCAAGTTTAATGAGCTGAATATCTGCTGTCTTAGTAGATATAGTAAGGTTCTGTCTGTTCACCGTAGAGCAGTGCTGCTTACTGTGGCTGTGCAATACACAGTATTATTAATTGAATGCATACAGTTCATATGTCTGGTTCCTTTCTGCAACCTGGGTGGTCCATGTCTCCAATTTGTATGCTGCTACTCTTTGCACAAACTAGTTGAGCATAGTTAAACATGTTTGTCTAGTGGTGCATCATGCAAACATTGACAAAAAAAAAAAAGATAAAAAAAAAATGAAAGCACAAAAGGCAAACTGTCTACAGTTTTGCAGAATGTCCAGATATTTGCATTATACATTTTGCCTGTTCCTTGTAAAATGGGTGGTTTATTGTGAAATCACTGAAGATTGCAGTTGGTCTATAATGGCATATACATTTCTGTTTTGTATTTCATATTTTTCTGGAAATGTATGCTTACCCTTTATCCTAGAATGATCCACATTCACTATACAGGTTTCACGGTGAGTAACACCGGGGTGAGCCTCAAAACCTTCCCTACACGCACTGAATGTCATTTAATATTCATTGTGCGGGATTGCACAATGCACAGTATTGCTTACGTGAATACAGTTCATGTATGCTCTGCATGGAACTTGCACAGAGTTTATTGAACCCTGGGGATAGTTTTTTAGTTAACAGTTTTTATTTACACCAACATTACATAAATGTCTCCATTCTTCTCTACCTTTAAACCCCACTGCTCCCAAACATTTAGTCTGCATGCAGTGTTCCCACAAATTACATTTATTGCTATGAAATTTGCTCCTAGACTTTCTTGTTAATCATTTACATCCACACCAGCTTTACATACATATCTCCATTCTTGCCTTTTCTTAAACCCCACTGCTTTGAACATTAGTGTGTATGCACTGATGCCACAAATTACATTTATTGCAATGAAATTTGTTCCTTCCCCTTTTCTGAAGATTCTACTTTCAGGTCTTTTATCTCATTTAAAATGTCTAGAACCTCTTTTATGTTGGGTCTACATTTTGATTTTCTAACAATTGCTTTTTGGCAGTTAACATTATTAAATTAATACTTTAGTATATCTAGGCAATTTAAATCCTGTACCCGACTTGAAAAATCATTTACATAGTTGCAACCATTTGTATCCCCAGCATTTCTGTTAAATTACAATGTATGGAAAGTTTAAAATCTGCCAACTCATTATACCCCCCCCCCCCCCCATAAAAATGCTTTCTCTCTCATATCACACCTCCAACATTTATCTGAGGAAAACTCTCCTCAAGTCTACTTGGGTTATAAAAATAATCATGCAAACACTTCCATGCAAAAATCCTAATCCTTTTGGACTTCATTGCATACTTAAGAGCCTTACAGATTTATTTCCATTGTCCCTTTTATAAAATGCCTTCTATTCTGTTTTCTACTCTATTCTAACCTCCTCTCATTAACTGTCATTGTTATCATGCAATATTTTATGCACCCTGCTAATTATCTCTTTTTTGAATAGCAGTTTCTGTTTTAGATTCAGCTAAAAATTCTTCCAGAGCGAGTCTTTCAATTGATGCTCTTTTCCTTTTTGTTCTGCCTGTACTGTTGTTATCAGTCCTGCAGTCCAAACGTATGCTTGGTCTCATTGCCCCCTCTATTGCCTTTACCTCCTGAGTTATTTGCTCTGAAATCTTTGCTAATTTCCTCCAGTAAACACTTGCCCCCTCTTACTTAATTTCTAACCCCCTACTTGGAGGCATCACTATTGGAAACCTTTCTTTTTTCTGTTTCACCACTGGCTTAGCTCTTGTATTCATACAGTAGCAGACGTATTCTAGTATTCTGAATAATTGGTGTTTTCCTGAAGGACATGCATACAAAATCTTTGTCTTCTTTTATCTTTCTCGGTCTCCCATTTCATCAGCATCTTCTAGTCTCATTTGTAATCTTTGCTTCGGTTATGTATGTGAACCTTTAACTACATAGTTACCCTTTTGAATCAGGTAACCTAAGCCATAATGTTCTGTGGGGAGAATCAGCTTATCCCACTAGTCGTGTGTTTTTCCCCTTCCAAATAAATTTACATCAACTGTGTACTGTAATCATCCACAATTTCTCTGTTTGATAAATGTATGCCTGACCTGTATACAACACTAAAGAGATTAAAAATATTTTCACTGCCTTTATCTTACTATCCATATGCATAATCAAAAGCTTCCAGTTTCTCAGTTTTTATTTTATCTTTTGTTCAGTTTCTTCCCACATATCAATAATTACAGTAACAGAATCCTCCTTAATTCATACTTTAGTTACATTTGTTTACCAAGAAATTCTGACTGGACGCAGGTCCTTTTTCAGCGGATGTCCAGGGAGAAGAGCTCCACATCATGTACATGATAAATAGATATACAAAGTTGCAGCAATAGTAAACAGCATTGCAGGTTGTTGGCTTTAATAAAATAACAATATATTGATTATCAACAGTATATACAGAAAATGTTGCAAGTTAAGATAGTTTCTTGTCATTTATAATATTAGTAACAAAGTTGTCAGACAAGATGTTAAAGTATGTAAAGACAACTAGCTATTTCTGACAGTGGTTAGTAGTGGCAGTAGTATAGTTGGGTTAAGAGTCTAGGTGGAGGGGAGGGTAAGGGTGGGGGTGTTAGTCTGGATTAGAACAAGGACAAAGCCAGTGCAAATTTAAGTGCAGTCTTGAAAAGGCTGCTGGAAGGTAGAGTAGTTATAGAGGGTGGAAGTTTGTTCCAAAGTTTAGATATGGTACATGAAAATATGGCTTCTCCTGATGAGTTTTTGGGTCTGAACAAGTGAGTTGATTTTTGTTGCTTGATCTTAGGGGCCTAGTGGGGTGATAGGGTTGGAGAAGGGTTTGAAAGGAGGTGATGTTAAGGGGGTGGTTAATAAGTTTATGAGCGAGGGTGAGTTAAAGTGAAGGAGTTGTGGGAGTTCTAGCCAGTTTAGTTCTTTAAGGGAGATACAATGATGGCTGCGGTAGGAGGTTCCAGTAGCAAATTTAGCAATTTTGTTGTAACAAGCATCCAGCTTGTGTAGGTCTGTCTGTCTAAGGTTGGTAAGTATCGGGGATGCATAGAGTAGGGTGGAGATTAGCTTGGAATTGGCTGTGGAGATTCTAGCTGCCTTTGTTAGGAATTGGCGGCTTCGATATAATGCACAATTTTCTTATGAACTTTTTTTATTGTGAGAGATATGTGGGTGTCAAATCTAAGTTTGTTGTCTATTTCCACACTAAGTAATTTTGTATGTTCTGATGGAGAGATGATGGTATTGTCTTTGGCAAGAATGTTGAAGTGGGGGGTGTTTTGTGTGGCTTTGGAAGGTTGGAACAGGAGAAGTTTTGTCTTACTTCAGTTGAGTAGGAGCTGAGCATTGGATAGCCAGCATTTTACAGAAGAGAATGATTCCTGTGTGATTTGTTGTAGTTTTGGTAGAGTGGGGGCAGAGCAGATGAGAGTAGAGTCTTCTGTGTAATGTATAAGAGATGCTTGTGTGGTGGCAGTTTGTAGGTTGTTGGTGAAAAGTGAGAATAGCAGAGGGCCAAGGATAGACCCTTGGGGAACTCCGGGAGAAACTGGGAGGCGAGGTGATGTGTTTTTGTTCAAGATTACTGATTGCTGGCGTCCTTGCAGATAGCTGTGGAACCAGTTGCTTGGCTGGTTGTGAGAAGGAGAGGTTGGGGGAGTAGAGAGTAAGTAGCTCATGAGATACCATGTCAAAGGCCTTTGAGAGATCTAGAAATATGGCAGTAGAGAAGAGGCCATTGTTTTTGTGATGAAGTATAGTGTTGGTGAAGGAGAGCAGAGCGGAGGTAGTGCTGTGATATAGCCTGAAACCATTTTGGGTTTTGGAGAGGAGATTATTAGCTAGGAGGTAGTTGGAGACCTGGGTGTTGATAAACTTTTCAAGTATCTTGGAGAGAGGGGAGAGGATAGCAATGGGGCGGTAATTGGAGAGGTCAGTGGAGGGGGGGGTGCCTTTGTGGAAGGGAATGATGTGGGATATTTTTCCATATTGAGGGAACATAGCCTTCTGTTATGGAACGGTTGATTAGAATTGAAATTGAGTAGGCTAGTGTATCAGATGCAATTTTCAAGTATTCAGAGGGGAAGTTGTCAGCTGCGAGTTTGGTGGGTTTAAGTTTTGACAAAACTCTTTTTTTTGTTGGAGGTAGGTACTGAGTTGAAGAAAAGAGGAGTGGGGGGTTTAGGGTTAGGAGTTGGGGGGGACTGTTGTAGGGAAGTGTTGTTTGTTTAGAGATGTTATAGTTTCAGTGACGTGTTTGTTGAAGGATTCGGCAATACTGCTGGAAGAGGTGGGAATGGACGGTTGGGGGATATCAACCTTCCCTGGATGGAGGATATTGTTAATAGTGAACCAGAATTGCTTAGGGTTGTGGTTGGTAGAGTTTTTAGGGTGGATGTATAGTAGAGGGATTTGTCTAATTATATATGCTTTTTGGCTTTATTGCTCAGTTCAAGGAATGATTGCCTATCTGAGTTATTTTTTGTTAGTCGCCAGTGTTCTCTAAATATCTAAATATTTTATGTTATGGCTCTGTATGTATGGGTACCTCTAAACCAATTTTCCATGAATCGGTAATTTAAAGCTACATCCTTCTTACTTTCAAATGTTTTCAGATGCAAAAACAAAATAAATTGTATCAAAATGTTGCAGAAGACTAAAATGTCCGTTTCTGGATTCATCAAGTACAAACTAATATCTACAAATAAATTTAACTCTGTTAATTACCTCACCAGATGTACTTTTGAATTTGTGAATCCCTTATTTTCTTTGCTAAAAGCTCGAAATGTAAAAGATAAGTGGGGAAAAAGGACAACTTTGCCTGGTTTTGCTGTTCAAATGCAGCTTGTAAGAGAAGAGCCTCCATACTTTCATTCATGCCCCAACCCTATAAAGTCTCAGTTGACTCTATCAAATGCTTTCTCTGCAGTAAGCCCTACCACCAGTAGCAATATTTCTTACATTTTATTTCCATTTAGATTATTGTTGTCCTGTACTGTGAAATGATGGCCCTCCCTCCACAGAACTGCATTGATTTATGCCATCACATTTAAGAACATATTTGTCATTTTTTAGCTAGTATGGACATAAAAGTTAAGACCACGAAACTGAGCCAGCAACTTTATCTATATGAAGTGGTGGTCTTTGTTAGGTAATGCAGCTATCACCACTTTCTTCCAAGATACTATTATCCCCCTCCCTTTAAAATATTGTTAAACAAAACATTCCAGATCTTTATCACGTTCTTCCTCCTAACTTCCAAAATTCCACAGAAATGCAATCTGTTCTTGGAGACTTCCATGTTGATTGATTATACATTTTCTGTTTTGTCTTGTCTCTTTCTGTGTTGGCTATTACTTTTTGAGCTTCATCTTCTAAACTTAGTATAACGAATTCTTCCGTAAATATTTCCATTTTTGTCTCTTCCTGGTTTCCTCATTTCTCTGCTTTATTACAGATATTCATAAAATTTCTGAAATATCTCCAGTACTGCTATAGGATCTCTAGTTATAGTTCTTGTCATGGACTCCCTAAGTTTGGCTACAGCTTTTTCCATTCTGTTGCCCAAGTCATTGTGCTAAAAAGGTTTTTGCTCACTAGAGTTATCAAAATGTATTTTCAGAGCAGCAGCCTCTCTAAAGACATGCATATTATCCAAATGCACCCTCATTTTCTTTTTAGTAGTCTGTGGATGTTCTTCGTGTTTCACTGTTGCAGTCATTACATTTGGGTAATCCTGCTGGCAGGTTGCCCTCAGTTGGCCTGAATTCCAAAGTCCTGGGTCCTGCATCGGCTGCTGTCACCCCTTCCCTGACGTCAGGTCATCAGGAGTATAAAAGATGCAGCCGACGCCATTTTCTTTAGTCTTTGCCCGAAGCAGATGCAGTTCGCAAGTGCCGGTCGGCCGACTCCTGAGATTTTCGTGTTCGAGTTTCAGATCCGAAGTCTTCAATAAAGCTAAGTACCCCGTGGGGGAAACTTTTTTTTCTTGCTTCAGACTGATGTCAGGAAAAGTTAATAATTGTATTTCTTGTGGAAAGCAAATACCTCATAAGGACTTTCATTCGTACTGTATTCCTTGCCTAGGCCCTGATCACAACGTTGCTGGTTGTCGGTTTTGTGCTAGATTTAACCAACGCACTATTAAGTGTCGGTATGATTTTGCTTTAAACTATTTTGGAAACCGGTTTAATTATCCAGAAATGTTGTCGGATAGCCATCAGACTACCGGAGTTCACAAAAAATGCAAAGAAAAGGAGAGAGATAGACGACCGAGGCCCAAAACTGATGACTAAGCTTCTCTTAAGCCAGTCGCCGGTTCTCAGTGAGGCGCTTTCGCAGCCCCTGACGCCCGCTACTTTAGAGTCGCAGGCCGCTACCGACTCCCACGTGGAGTCGGCCATGCTGCTGGAAACTCAATGTATTGGAGCCTCGGATACTATTCCTTCAGATGGGTCCGGAGCCGCTGAGCAGGCACCGGCTTCTGAGGGTGTATTCAGACTTAAACATCTTTACATTAAACCAGCCTCAGCTTCAAAGGCAAAGACTAAAGCACCTTCTAAAGCAAAGAAACAAGCTCAAGAGCCACATGGACAGGCCTCTATGCCCAAAAAACAGATGCTCAAAAATGGCCAAAGACTTAATTACCTTGATCAGGGTTTCCCATCCCCCTCCTGATAAGAGGCCTAGGCAAGAGACTGACTACGAATCTTCAGATCAGGTTTCTATTTCTTCTGAATCCTCTTCTGATCAGGGGGTATTCTCTTCCCCCCTATGAGGATTCTGATGATGAAGAATCTATACCTTCAGCTTCTCCTTCAGAGGACTATTCTTTTGAGGAAACCTTGCATACCATGAGGGAGCATTTCCACTGGGAGAGCCAAGATTTTTCAGAATCTAAAAAGAGGCTCAGGGATTTCCTTTTACTACCCCAACACAAGCCACTAGCCATTCCACCTGTTAGATATTGTGGATGATGTGTTTTCGGAGTCTAGTCTTACTCCTGACTCCTTACCTACAGCTCCTGTTAAGCCTGACAGATATTACAGGGTTCCTGACTATCATAAATTCCTTTTTAAAAACCCTGCTGCAGACCCTTAAACTATTTCACAGTGTCCCAAAGGAGTTAAGGCTTCTGCTGCAAAAAAACCCTACCCCCTCTGACAGAGATTCAAGGGCACTGGTAGATGGGGAAAAAAGGTTTACACATCTGCTACCTTGGCTCTAAGGGCCTTAAACTGTCAGTTTCATATGCTCAAATATCAGCAACATGTCATGGCATTGCTTAAACAGAAAATGTTATTAAACTCTGAATGTGCAGAAAACAAGGAAATGCAGGATTTATTGCATGCAGCTGAACAAGTTGGAAAGCATACTTTGCAATGTGGTTTTGATTCTTTGGAGGCCTCCTGCAGGGCCACAGTTACGGGTTCTGTAATTAGGAGGCATGCTTGGTTAAAGGAACAAAATCTGCCTGATCCTGTCAAAGTTAAATTATTAGATGCACCTTTACAGCATGATACTTTGTTTGGTGTTAAGGCAGAGGAGGTGTTAAAGAAAATGGAGGACAAAGCTAAATCTATGCAAACTGTCAAAGATTTTTTACAAGCACAACCACCTAGGTTTAGTAGACACTGGCCTACAAAGAATTGGTCCTTTCCTTTGTCAGACAGACCTCAAAGGGGCAGATCCAGACGCCCTAGAGGCAGATCCCAGGCGCAAGGTTCCTCCAGGTCAAAGCAATGGGGTGCTTCTACCTCCAAAGTTGGAGAAGACAAATCACAACCTTACAGGAAATGGTCCCAATGACTTCCCCCTGCCGGCACCAAGCACTTATCTCCTGGCAGCACCCTTGCGGGGGGGGAATTAGCATTTTTTTTCTCAAAATTGGCACATTATAACCCAGGACAAGTGGGTTCTAAATATCCTGTCACAAGGGTACATGTTCCATTTCCATATCATACCAAAGGCAAATGGCTGGCCAGATCTGCCAAAAAATCAATGGGCAGTGGCACAAAAACAAGTCTCACCCCTCATGGACATGGGGGCCATTCAGCAAGTACCAGAGCAAGAGCAGGGACAAGGATTTTACTCAAGACTGTTCTTGGTATCCAGAAAGCCAATACTGGACCTATCTATTCTGAACACATTCCTGGATATACCAAAATTCAAGATGATGACTTTGCAGCAGCTTCTGCCCATGCTGAGCAAGAATGGCTTGTCTACTGCGCCCAGGGTCTTTACAAAGTGCCTGGCACCAGTAATTGCATTCAGCAGACAAAGGAATACATATATATCCTTACTTGGACGACTGTCTAATTCAAGCAGAGAACAAGGACATTCTTCTACAGCATCTGGCGTTTGTGAAAAGACTTCTAACATGCCTAAGGTCCACAGTCAACGAAAATAAATGAAAACTAGTACCCTCTCAAGAGATAACATTCCTTGGTGCAAGCTTAAATACAACTGCCTAGATGGCTTATCTCAAGCCAGACAAACAAAGGCAGCTGACTATTTCAAAATGTTGGCAACAAAGGCCCAGTTATCTGGAAGAAAAATTCTGCAGGCTTTGGGCTTCATGGCATCCTGCATCCTACTAATTCCATATGCAAGACTGCATATGAGGAAACGTCAATGGTACCTAAAAAGTGTTTAGACTCAACATTGCCACAGCCCAGAAACAGTGATTACTCTCATTCCCTGCCTACAACAGGAGTTTCGATAGTGGGAAAAGGCTTGTCACCAAAACAAGGGACAGCCATTCACATTACCCCCAGCCAGGCAGACACTAACAATGGATGTATCAGATTATGCCTGGGGGGCCCACATGGCAGGAAGATGCATTCAGGGCACATGGTCCTCAACCCAAATGCATCTACATATCAATCAAAAAGAGATGCTAGCTGTTCAGAATGCCCTGACAGCCTTCAGGGACCTACTTCATCCGGGACAACTACTGATAAAGACGGACAACACCACGGTCATGTGGTATATAAATAAGCAGGGGGGCACACATTCTTACTCCCTTTGCAGACTAGCCATGAATTTGTGGGACAGAGCATTAGCTTACCAAGTACATCTGTAGGCGCAATTCATGCCAGGAAGGAAAAATACTCTGGCAGACGAGCTAAGCAGAAACCTTATGGATCCCCACGAGTGGCAACTGGATCCACAAGTCTTCAGCATAATAACAAGGAAATGGGGATGCCTGGACATAGATCTATTTGCCTCCCCTCACAACTACCAACTAAAAAGATTCTGCACAAGGACTTATCACAGACAAGCATGGAAAGTGGACGCCCTATCAGTATATGCCTTTCCCCCACTACCTCTCCTTTCCAAGGTACTCCTGAAGGTCAGACAGAAGAAGTCAAAAATTATACTGATTGCCCCAGACTGGCCCCGCCAGTACTGGTTTCCAATCCTAAAGACCTTGTCTCAATGCCCCAGCTTGGACCTTACCTCAAATACCTCATCTACTGTCCCAGCAAAACAATCTGATCCTGCACAGCCAACTCAGGACTTTAAACCTGGCAGCATGGTAGATAATGTAGTCATACACCTCTCAGTAAAGCTGTGATGGATGTCATTTTGGAGGCCAGAAGGCCTAGTACTAGAAAATCTTATGCTGGAAAATGGATGAGATTCTGTGCTTGGAACCAGGCACAAGGAACTGATACAGCTGTGCCAAATATTCTTCAGATTTTGCAATACTTAACTGAGATGTTGGACAAAGGCCTATCTTTTTCATCTATTAAAATTCATGCCTCTGCCATTTCAGCTCATTACAATACAGAGCCACCAATCTTTTCTCATCCCTTATTAAAACAGTACCTCAGAGGAGCCAAAAATTTAAGGCCTCCAAGGAGATCACCAATGCCTGCATGGGACCTCAACTATGTCTTGGAAAAACTCACCCTGCCTCCTTTTGAGCCAGCTGCTACTGCTGATATAAAGTTTTTATCTTGGAAAACAGCTCTGCTCCTAGCAATAACTTCTGCAAGATGAGTTTCAGAGCTACCGGCACTCGTGGAACCTTTTTATAATTTTTTATCCAGACAGGGTCTCTCTGAGGACAAACCCAGCATTTTTATGCCTAAGGTGGTGTCCAGTGTGGATCTTAACCAAACTATTCATCTGCCAACTTTTTATCCAAATCCACGGAACAAGGGGGAGAGAATTCTGCATTCTTTGGACTTAATTCTACTTGGACAGAACCAAAGTTTTCAGAAAGACAGAGCAATTACTAGTGGCATATGCTGCAGGATCACAAGAAGGAAAGGCTATCTCAAAGCAGACTATTTCAAAGTGGATAGGCCACTGCATTCGTTTCTGTTGCTTACACCATGGCAAACCAGTGCCTAAGGGCATTAGGCCACATTCAACCAGAGCTGCAGCCACTTCAGCAGCCTTTCTTAGGGGAGTACCAACCAAGGACATTTTAGAGGCTGCTACTTGGAGTTCAGTGCACACCTTTGCAAAGCACTATCATCTGCCACTCTACTCTAAATCCAGGTCAGGCTTTGCCACTGCAGTTCTGCAGGGCCTCATAGCCGCTCCTAATGCTGTTTAGCTCCAGCCTCCCATCCATAGCTTTGGGACTCTACCAAATGTAATGACTGCAACAGTGAAACACGAAGAACATAGTACAGTTGTGTACACTTACCATAAATGTAGATGTTCGAGTGTATTCACTGTTGCAGTCCAGGTTACCCACCCACCTTCCCCCTTTTCTTCTGATGGAACCTATCTTTCCTTCTCTGATTTATGCAACCTATGTGGTGTATTTGCTTGTAGATGAAGGTAAAGTTTATATTGGTGCATGTATTTATATATATATATGTATTTATATATGTATATATATATATATATATATATATATATATATATATAATTTTGGCTATCCTTTTAGGGGGCACCTGACATCTGGGGCAAGAAAAACTAAAGAAAATGGCTTTGGCCGCATTTTTTATACCCCTGACAACCAGACGTCAGGGAAGGGGCAACAGCAGCCGATGCAGGACCCAGGACATTGGAATTCAGGCCGACTGAGGGCAACCTGCCAGCAGAATTACCCAAATGTTATGACTGCAACACTGAATACACTTGAACATCTACATTTATGGTAAGTGTACACAACTGTACTTTGCTTTCCTTCTGCAATAATTTTACCTTTGCCAGCCCTTGCAAATGCCATTACTTTTCAATATTTCTTTCTCCGTTATTTATACCATGTTTTAATCTCCATTTTTATTTTATCCTACTTAATAACTCTTCCTTCTGCAGTATCATCCCTTTTTAACAAATAAGTTGAGTGCCCTTATCTCATTTTTACATCATTACCCTGCAGCTTTATCTTATTTATTTTGTGCTTGATCTGATTATAGTTATTGGATGGTCTCAACATACAATTACATACGTGCTCTTGTGAAATATAATTTGTCTACTTTGGCCCAGTTTTATCTTGGGTAGTATGCAATCTCTGTCTGATTTCAGCTACTGAATTTGCATAATTCACACAATCTGTTCTTGTACACCTCAGTAGAAGTCTATACCCCCTTTTGTTACATTTTTCCTTCTAGGTCCCCTTAATACACACCCTCACTTTTGCAAATCACATAACACTCCCCACCCAAAAATAACTGTTTTTGCTGAAAACTGCATATTTCCTCCCAAAATACTCCGAAGCTCCATAATAGCAGTTTTAGGTGGAGTGTAAATACATACTGTCCTAATCTTATTCCTCCCCTATCAATAACCCCTTACCGCCAGTATGACTTTTTTTTTCTTCTTCTGAACCTTCTGTAACATCTCTTGATCCGTTTTTTACTCGTCTTTTCCTTTGTCCTTGATTCAGTATTGAACATCTACCCTGAAGTCCTTTTGTCAAATTCATGTACTCGTATCTATCCAAATGTGCCTTTCAGTTATAATCAATACATTAAAAGTCTTAAGGTTGCTGGGTAGGCAACTGCTTGTATATCACTTCCCTTCCCACATTTTCAAACTTCATTATTTTTCACTGCATTGTTTCCTAATATCATTTTAATAATTGTATCATGCCATATAGTTTTCACTTGGAACATATTGTTTAGACCTGTAATTAATTTCTGACACATGCAAGTTCCTGGACTCCAATTAAAAAAAGATCCTTGTGGAAGAAAATAGATATTAATTTTACAAATTCAATAAAGAACCCAGAACACCGTGTAGACCTGTCACAATTACTTGCTTGTGCCTGCAGACTCCTCGTCTCCAACTAAAGTTAAGTGCTAATGGTAAAAGATGCAACCAGTAATTTTGCAAATGCAAGAAATAACTACCATTTTTCATAATTTTCCCTTGTTTTTCATGCCTATTTGCTTAAAAAACTTGACATCTACCTTTGTATTAACAGAAAATTAACTTTTAATTCCGCTTACAATATGATCACTACACTTTATAATCCCCCAGCAACCCAAGATCAAAATGTTATATTAACCATAATTTGCTTCTTTCCTTTCTTGGATACTTTTACAATTAAATTAAGAAAAAAAAAAAACTGCCTTATTTTAAAATTTCTAGCATTTACAACAGTTGCCAAAATACTCCATAACCTAACATGTAAAATACGTCTTGACTGCATGCTACACAGTGTAACATGGAATTTACATCACAACATTTTGTGCAAAAATTAATAAAGAAAAACTTGATTTATTTGGTCACTTCTTCATTGTCCTTATCAACATAAATTGCATAGGGAGGGGTTTGTGCTTTATAGTTCTCCCACTAGTTTAACACAGCCAGCAGATTTCTAGTCTTTTTCAGACACTTCTTGCAGAAACACAGTTCAAATCTACATGTAAGGTGGTCCACGCAGCCTATTTGGACCTTGCCAAGGCCTTCAGCACCACCCCCCACTCTGGAATCATAGATAAACTTACTAAGCTGGGCATTAATTGCTACGTCACTCGATTGGTTGCCAACTGGCTTACTGACAGAACCCACACTGTAAAAGAAGACAACTCCAAATCCAGCTCCAGACAAGTGACAAGTGGAGTACCTTGGGGTTCAGTCCTGGGACCACTTCTCTGAAGTACAGGCCAACACTAAGGGACTCTGGCTAACAAAGTTTGCAGATAACTGTGCAAACTGGGAGCCATTATTGAATCCCCAAATGATGTGGATATTCTATAAAAGGGCCTTACAGAAACAGATGCTTGGTGCCAGAGCCATGGGCTCAAGCTCAATGCCAAGAAATGCATAGTTATCCCCTTTGGGAAAAAAAATGTACCCATGAATTACCACATAGGTGGCAGTGCACTAAACACGGAAAGTGTGATAAGACACTTAGGGACACAGGTGGACAGTGGTCTCACCTTCAATAACCATATCACCACAACAGTTAGGAAATCCTTCTGTGTGGCACACCTTATCACTAAGGGCTTTTCATCAAGAAAAAAGGAGGTCATTGTCCCACTGTACTCATCCCTCATTAGACCCATTATAGAGTACAACGCCCCGTTTGGTATGTACCTCTCAAGACATCTGCAACAACTGGAAAGGCCACAGAAATACCTCACTAAAAGAATCACAGGCCTAAAGCAGATGCCCTATGCTGACAGTCTAAAAAAAAAAAAAAAACTCCATCTATACTCTGTCGCATATCATCTACTCGGAGGTGATCTATGCTTAACATTCAAGGCCATGTCAAACCCAGAGCTGTTGGACATGTAACACTTAAAGAAATCCCAATCCCTCAGAGTCACACGCTCCAGGGATCTAAACCTTGTCATCATAATGAACAAAACATGCTGGAGGGATAGGTTCCTGACCCAGAGACTCTCCAGACTCTGGAATAGACTGCATATACATGTCAAGCAAGAGCGCCTCTCTGGTCCTCTTCAAAAGGAACCTTGATGATTAGATGGGAGGAAATTCACCCTGGGGATCACGTCAGTCGCCCTGCTAGACAGGGGTCCAGGGAAATAAATACTGTGGGAAGAAATAGCCAGGGAATTGTTATGGCTAGGCTTGTATAGGCCCTAGGGCTGATAGCCTAGTACCAACCTATGTAATGGGGTTGGGTTCTTTACATTTCTTCCATTTGTTCACTAAGTTCACATTGTTGCTTTTATTCTTTATCATTATCATCTTCAGTACCCCAGCACTAGTCCCTTGTTGATGTTAAGGTCAACCTGATTCTTCTAGTCAGATCCTGGGCTTTTTTTTTCCCGTCACAAGCATTTCACTTTTGAACAATGGTAGATGTTTCAATGGTTAAGTCTCTCTGTGTGCTTTCCTGTTGTTAGTGAAAGCAGAGTCCCTTTCTGATTACTGGCTCATTTGTTATTTGGTAAACTTTATTTCCACCTAAGCCTCTTCTACATCAAAGATGGCTTTGACCCTTCAAGAAACAAATATTCTGAAGATGATGCCTCTATATAGAAACTTGAGCCTCACACCTTCCCCTTGATTGCGGGAATAAACTTGCTTTTTTTCCTGCCTGGTGTTCAGTGAACGTCATTTTCCACAAGCACGGTGGTGTCTCCAATTTTTAATAGTTTTCTCTGTTGCTACAGTTT
Organism: Protopterus annectens; assembly: GCF_019279795.1. Classification (NCBI taxonomy): domain Eukaryota; kingdom Metazoa; phylum Chordata; order Ceratodontiformes; family Protopteridae; genus Protopterus; species Protopterus annectens. The sequence goes on from NC_056725.1 coordinate 57,928,850, forward strand.
TGTCAGGATCGTCTGTTTCTGTAACTATCTGTACTGATGTAAGTTTCTGTACTTTCTCATGGCCAGATTTGGAGCACAGTCACAGTGTGTCCTCTCAATGAACAAATCTGCGGTGTAGCACTAGTCTAGTTGCTTATTTGTTTGTTCATAAAATTAATGCAGTCATTTCTATCCAGGTTCTCTGATGCAAGGGAAAAATCTCAGCTGTATTTTTTTTGGTGTATTGTGTCTTCTAAATGTTAGTTTTTGAAATGGCTCTGATTGAGAAGCCTTGCATTCAGACAATCTTTCCTGCATTTTAGCCTTTGATTTCTGCAGGTTTGTCAGCTTATTTTAATACATCATTAAAGCTTCTTCTGTTTTTTTTTTTTTTTTTTTCAAGCTTTTGTCTATATATTTCTCCAGTGTCTCACTTATTTAAAAAATGTTGAGTACATTTGATTTATTTTTCATTTTATTACTGGAGGCCATCTCTACCATTAAGCTGAAACTTGAATTGCTTTTTTCTGAACAGCTGCAGAGTTCTTCAAAGCCAGAACTCTTACTTATCTTTTCTAGATGATTTTAGTTTACATTTTCCTAATTTTCTTTTTGCTGACACCCAGGCTGTGTAATTACTAGCTAGCAACTGAATTTTACCCAAGTTGATAACTTTTATTGGCTTTTTGACAATTTGTCAGTTTTCACACTAAGAGCTCTAATCAAGTTATTACCATACAGCCATGTTAGAAATCAGTACTTGACCCATAGTTTCATGTAAGGTCAAGATTAATGTCCATCTCGCTTGTTCTTTTGGCCTCATCCCCTGCTACTGTATTGAGTTTTGGAGGCCTTTCTCAGGGCTGACCCAGATTCTGTACATTAAGAATTAAGAATATTAGTCCCTGTACCATTGCATTATAACTTAGAGCTGAACATTTCAGCTTGAATCAACTGAGGTAACTATTTAGTCAGACTAGTTGACATCAGCACGTCAGAACTGAGATTTTCAACTCCATTGACAGTAGCCCTCTGTTTAAAGTAGACCTTGTTTTTACTTCATTGAGTGAGAGACACTTATAGATTTATAGACCCCCAAAACTTCAAGTTGTAAACAGAGGTATTAATTTGAGTCTACGCTGTTTCAGGGAGTGGACAGATGCTCGTTAGCCTGGTAACTTTCATGCTGGCATTGGCATTTGTGGGTACTGAATCCTTCAATATGGTTATTTGTCCTTTGAAATTCTGCCTCTTTGTACCCCATTTGTTTTTATCTGTTTTTTATTTTTTTTATTTACCAGGACGAGGCCCCAGAAAGGTCACTTTTAAAGGCAGCATAGGCTGAAAAGCTCCACACATACAACCATACAGAACAAATATAGGTACAGTGTGAAGACACAAAAATGTTACATACAGTAGTAACAAAAACCCATCAAGAGTTAGGACATTCAAGAGAATGAGAATCAGTTTAGGCAAGTCACTATTTCAGAAATATGGATTTGCTTGTTAACATTTGTTATGGGGATTGTTTTCCCTTCTTTTAGTCAGAAACTCAGAGAAGAGTTATTGGCATTGCTTTTTTCTGTAGTGTAAGAAGGACTTTATCTGTGTATACCTCCTACATTCTCAGATTTTTCACTTCTGTGTATTATTAAAACCATTTTTAGAGAGAGACCACTTTGGCAGTTCAGTTATGCAAAACGTGTGTACATATATGGTACATTTAATTCTTTCCTGTAGTACTGGAGTTGTCTGTTTGGTTGTAATAAAGAGAATGATGATTGTGATACAATAGCTCGGGTACAGAGTGCTGAAATAGTAGCAACTGTACGTTTAAATATATTGGTATATGAAGCATCGAGTGATACAAAAAGGAGGATTAGGACAAGAGAGTAAGTTGTATAGGGAATATCACTGGTAATGTACTGGTGTTACCTTGTGCTGTATGTGTGACTGGTTAATATAATATATTGCTTAGTTGTAGGTCAGTGGGTTCAATCCAAGGACAAATGTTGATGTCCATTTAAGTCTGATTTTTATTTTTTGTGAGAATGATGTACTGTTTGTTTCGGTTCTAATATCTAATGGAATATAATTCCATAGTTTTGAGAAACTGAGTACGGAAACTCACTGCAATGGTTTTGTGATTTAGTAATGTGTTAACAGTAGGTGTTTTTAATGAGGTTGTAATGGCCTTTGGGGGAAATAATATTGAACAAGGCCTTATATTGCAAGGTATTTGTTGGGCCTGTGTATTTTGCCATGAAGAATATTGAATTGTATTTGGATTTGTTTATTTTGCAGGTCAGAGCAAATTAGTAATGCTTGACAATGATGTGTTCTTTTAGCCAAATGTACAGATAATATTCATATCTTTTTGTAGGCATTTAAACTTGTGGACTTGACATTTTTGTAGATTGGTTAGTACTGATGTGGCATATATACAAAGGTAGGAAGTAAGAATGCAGTAGCTGTAATGAGTTGAGCATGTAGTGAATGTAGTTCATTAATCTTTAGATGTTGGTCTATAATGATACCAAGTAGTTTTTTTGTGTGATCCACATGTTCTGTGGTAGCGTAAGTTACATTTGGGAGCTTGGTATTGTGGTGTATTTGGACTAAAAAAGATTTTTTTTTTTTTTTTTTTTTTTACATTTAACGGTAATTGAAAGTCACCTATGTATATATTCAGTGCTATGTAAAGCCTGTTATGTGATGGTTTGATGTGTAAGGATTTTTGCTGAACAGATAACGATAGCCATCTGCATGTTCTGCCAGGGAAAAGTTGCAATTGTGCACCTGTCATTTGTGAATATTTTTACTTACTTTTGATTGCACAGAGTTCTTTCATATAAAGCAAATATATACACAAAACCAGTCTCTGGTGTTTTGACTAATATCTAGATTAGCTAGTTTGTGTAGAAGTAGTTGATCTGAGACAGTACCAGGTACTTTGGACAAGTCCAGAAGTTTCTTTGTTGATTTAGTTTATCTTAGAAGGTGGGTAAGGTTTATCTTAGAAGGTGGTAAGGTGTTTTCAGTATGATATCCTGAATGAAAGCCATGTTGAGTGGGATACAATCCATTATTTTATATGGGTAAGGAGTTGTTTTTGTGTACGTCTTTATAATATCTTTATGGGTGATAATGTGGTTTCTGTTGAGGTGTAATGCAGACTTGTTTTCAGATTGTAAATGCATATTTATAGGTCTTGTTAGTGTTCTAAATTGGGCATTCTATTTCTGAAGCTACTTTGAGTTAGGCTGGTAAGTTTTATTTTATGTAATTGTTTTGATGTGTTGGACAAATATAGTATATAACATGAAAGAGTCATTAAGGGGGTGGCATTGGTTAGTTATGGATATGATAAATTCCATGAAGTGGGGATTCATTCTGTATGCTATGTTGTAATCTGCATTATCTGGGAGTAGATTTGGCTGACATTGTTTAGTTTTATTTATAGGTGTAAAAATTACATTGAATTTTTATTGACAAGTTGTAGTTTAAATGCTGTTCTTTTGTCCTTGTACAATGTGTTATTTTGTCTTTGTATATTTTGTTTTATTGCAGTTTTACATGTGTATAGGAACTATTTGTATTTTTTTTTTTCAGTTTTCAAAAACTGTGTCTCTGCAGATCTGTGTTTGGTTTCATGTGATATCCATGATGCCATTTTCCATACTTCTTTTGTCTTATTGGTGCCGAGGAGCTTAATATATCAATGAAGGGTTTATTGAAACAGGCAATCTCATCATCTAAGGCCATCTGTTTGAGTGGTGTCCAGTTATATTGGCGTAGTACAGAGGTGAATAGAGTGTCCCTGAATGTGTTTTACAGTGCTTACATAGGTGCAGTAGCGGCTTTCTGTATTTTTGAGTGTTTCTAGATTATGAAAGGTAGATTGCGATCAATTGTGCATTCTGGAAGTGTGCCTAGTTTGCTGATATTATTAGTGTTAAATGCAGGGGTCCAGTCTAGTATGTCTTGTTTTCTGCTTGATTTATCTTTTCTAGTTGACTATTGGATTAGCTGGGAGCATCTACATAAGTTTATTTTAACTGCTGACTTCTGAGTGTTTAATTATATATTAGAACTTTCTTTCCAGTCTATGTTGACATCTTCAGTGTAATCATGTCCTTCTTATGTTAGGTTTTAACCAAGAGAGAATTGAGTATTGCTATTAATAGCTACAGATTTTGGAGGTATATGACACTGATGTTTGGTTGTATGGTATTTATTTAAATTGTGTTGTGAGCCAAATTCTGAGATCTGTTAACTATGCAATACAGCAGTCCCTGTATTTATTTTGAGCTGGTTGGTTAGACTGTAGGATAGTAACACCACCACCATTTTTGGAAGATCTGTGTGGTCTAGTAGTTTGTGCAATAAGCTGTCATTGACAGGGGCCTGGGTTTGAGACTTGGCAGGGGTGATTATTTAAGTGTTAGTAGCACAGCAGGTAGCATACTTGCATTCTGATGTAGAGAGCTGTAGGTTCTACTCCCACAACATGTAAATTTGTCAGTTTGATGATATACTACCAACTACCACCAGGCTATATCTTTTTTTTTTGGAATTGTGGGTTTTATCCAGGTTTCTGCAATTGTTTAGTATGTTTGATTTGTTAATGGATATCCAGCTATATGGTTCATGAAGCTTTATTTCAAGTACTACTTATGTTTAGGTGAGTTGTGTGAAATACATTCTTGTTGGTGATTTGACCTTGGTGTGTATCCTGGATTGGCTTCTGAGTAAGAGATTAGCAGGTGATGGTGTGGGATGTTTAAAGTGTTTCTCTTTTAACTTTTCTGTTGGGTTTGGGATGTTGTTCTTTGCAGGTAGTTTAGATAGACTTTATGGTAGAAAGGCTGCTGATAATATCAGGAGCAATTGTATGGTTTGGGCAAATGTTTTGCTGAGTGTTTGTGGTTTTTATAGTTCTGATATGAGTGAGTTAGAGTGTCATGGTAGTAACGTTGGTATGTAGGGAATAGTGATGGTATTCATTATGGCTATAATTAGATAAATGTTTATTTGGTGGACTTGTTCATGTTTAGAGTGACTGATTTTTTTTTTTTGCTATAGTTTATACTAGTAATTGTATAGATTGTAAGTTGGCTTATTAGTTTTACAATTATTTCTGATCGGTGTACTAAAAATGTGTATGTCCGACTTTCTCAGGCCCACTTTGGTGTATTAGTATGGTAGCTAATATTTAATAAACCTTTGATATATTTCAGTTGGGCACTAGTTATTTGCCTATGTCACAAGTGATAATTCAGTAAAGGTGTTTGAAAAAGCAAGAACGTTTTAGGCTTGTAAATATTTCAAATTTAGCTATACCTATACCATCATACATTATTTCAGGTCATCTTCTTGACCTGTTTATGACCCTTTACCTAGCAACCCTTGTAATATTCCACTCCAAGGCATTAATCAGAAGTGCGTTTTAGATTGCAGTGCCTGTGTAATTAAATCATCTGTTGAGGAGATTTCCATACTCCCCATTTTTTTCTTGTAGGAGTTTGAGCTAAGCATCCAGATTGCCTCTGTTTCTGCCAGTCTTGTAGGTTTCACAATGTTGCCAGAAATCTATTAGTCTTTACTCTGTCTAGGTTGATGTTTATTATCCATAGCTGTATCTCTCCTTTAAGTGCCTTATGTGTGTGTTCATGGCGAATGTTGATGCTGACTCTGCTTTGTCTTTTCATCTAGGTATATTCTGAATTTTAAATACTCCATTGTAAGTTTAGGTAAGAGTAAAATGTCTCTGTTCTTTTCCCTCACACCAAACAAGATAGCTAGTAATTTACAGCACATTCCCAGCATTGCATCCTGCAATGTTATTTTGACTGTCTGTTACACCGGTAGTGTTTTACACTCGTGCAACATGTTTGTGGATGTGATCTCTGAGGTCTTCTGTAAGGATCATGTCCTCAGCAACTACTGATCTGAAATTACGATAAACTAAGCTTCGGAGTGTGTTCTGGGTTTAATTTTTGCAAGCGTTTTGTGTTTCTAATACCATGACGGGAATGGACCCAATTCCTAAAGCAGGGTATGATAAGTGTTCATGAAATTAGTATTGTTTCAGTCTTTGATGTTAGCTAAAAGTACACCCAGTGTGCCCAGAATTGACTCCTGTAGTTCACACGGGATTGCATGTATTTGTAATATATTTAAATACAGTTGTAAATTCTTTCAGGCCTGTTGCTCCTTCTACTGTTGGAATACTGCATCGTGGTGATCTTCGTTTTGGTGTTTCCTGGGACTGTTGGAATTGTCCAAACATCTTTCCTACTGGATTGCTATAATTTCTGCTTGCAAATCCTCATATTTTATGATTTTTGTCTCTCTCTATGTATGACACGATAATCACTGGATGTAGCAATTTGAGAGATTAATGCTACTTTCCACATTTTTTCGTGGATTACTATCCCGATGGGGATATAGATAAAACAATATGAGGTTATATATTTATTTGCAGTAGTGATAGATCTAGATTGGGAGTTCCTTCATCACCCATACCATCTTGCAAGCCTTCTACCTTGCCCTGGTGTAACCAGGACATTCTGTCAGTAAAGGCTTGGGTTATATTGCCAGGTTTGTTTCTTGCTTCTCTTCTGGTTGGGCTTGCGGAACATTGTGGTCAAATTCTGGGTGGGCTTGCAGAGCACTGAGAGTGAATTATGGGTCCTTAATTGCATGGTATTATGGGTAAACAAGGTGGAGCCAAATAGCTTGGGTAAGTTGTAGATGATGGTAACGATGACGGAACTGCCAATCCAGAGGTATCATTGCAGTAAATACAATACATCTGTTAATGTGAATTATAGTTGATTATGTCAAAATCTGGATGGATTGGACATAATTGTAAAGGATTTTGGTAGATGGATTATGTGTCTTGATCTAAGTATGGGGAATTAGAGTTCCGTCCTTTTTTTCCAGTATGGAGGGCATTTAGGTAGGATTTTCTCGTAACCCCCATTGTGAATATGGTGTAAGCAGATGTGTTTATTAGAAGGGTAGTTGAGTGTGCCAAATTTCATTCGGTAATATGGGTGTATGGTGCTGAAAATGTTGTATAAATTTAATCATCATGTGTTGCTGAGAGATGGTAAGGATGTGAAAAAGATTTCTGAAGTTTCTGGGCATTATTTTTATGATGATAATGATTATCATTAATGATAATAGGAGGGTTGAGCATGATGGAAAGGTGAAATAAGTGAAAGCATGAGCACTGAAATTTAATACCGGGGTGAAAGAGATTTTGTGTTTGGGAATAAGAATGTTGGGTCTGTTGCACTGGATTAGGAGCAAGTAGTACGATTCATTTTATGGTGTTATGAGAAAGTAACATGGTGGAGGAGCTACAATTTTGCTAAGGGGATGGTTAAGGAGGTGGTCAAGAGCTTGAAAAAAAGTGCATTTTTAGTAAGGTCTTTTTGTCTCTTAAAATATAACTGCTGTCTTCCAGTTCCAGCACATTTGTATGGAGAGCTGCTGCAGATTTGTTTTTTGGGGGGAATATAGAATACAAAGTTCAAAATTAAATTCTTTAGGACATGAGATGTTGTATAATGAGATGTAAGGTGATGGGTCTGGGTTCTCTCTTGGATTTGTTTTTAATGACATTTTTAAGTAAGTAAAGTAGCTTTTGTTAAAAATTCAAAAATACATTTGTTAATAGGCACAAGGGAGAAGAGTGGGTTACAGGAGCATGGAGGAAAAAGTATTGTTGTTTGGGAAATTCTTTTTGGGGCATACATTTTTAGAGTCCCAAGGCAAAAGCCTCACATATATTACATTGCATAGATGGTACATGGATACAGTGAGTGTAAGGATGCGGTTGCAAGCTTATTCATTAATATATAGAGCAGTATAAACTAGTAAGTTTCCCAACTAGTTAATATGTATACATAACTAGTTTATTTTTGTCAGCGTAAACATGTTTGATTACATTGCCTATACATGGATAACAGTCTGTGAGAAGGACTCAAACATTGCTGCCATATACGCTGCTACAGTACATGTAGTGGAAGCTATTTACAGCTGAACAGAAGATGGGAATAATTTTGATATTGAGTGGAAGAAGGGATAAGGTGGTATTGATTGTTAGTGCTACAAGCATAAAAATAGGGATAAATAATGAAAAAGAAGGCTAGGGTGAGATACGTTGCTTAGGTGGTGGTGAAATGCTTTGCGTAGTGTATTAAGGGAGGTAAAAGGAGGGGGAAGAATGAGAGTAAAGAAGCTGTATGGTTTTGTGACTGATCTGAGATAACTGCTGTCAGTCTTTGTTATAATGTTGTGTGATTTAAACAAATTGCTAGAAATGCATTGCCACTGGCTGAGCAATTATTTTTATACACTTTCTGGAATTTGTCTGTAGTGGGAGGTTATTCATATACATCTTGAAAGATGACTCACCATATATGTTTTGGCAGTGCGAACAATTTCTCTGATGGTCCCCTCTGACTTAAGTGTGCTAAGATGAGGCAAAGGGAGAGCTGTGTGTAGAAGAAAACATGTAGGAGTGATGTTGAAAAAGAAAGTTACAATAAAAGAAAGCATGTACAAGTTGGTTTTAAAATTTAAGAGTGTTCCACATGGCTAAAGACAGTAGTGTTAGAGTATACAAATATTACACATTTAATATTGAATAAGTGTCACATATACCTGTATACATGTGAGACAACGTCTCACTTTTTTTTTCTTTTTTTGTTAATGTTGTAACTCTGATAATGGTTATTTTCAAATATAAGCAGGCAAGAGAACATTTCATTAATGGGCAAGACTATATTCAAAATGGAAAAATCTGTGCAACATATATCTGTGATCCTTTATTTAACATCTTGGTTTCATATCTAAAATCGTGAATGGAATAGCTTGTAATTTGTCTAATGAAGTAATGTTTAGAAGGTGGGAAAAGCTGTGGAAAATTTATTGCAGTAGGTAATGGTGGCTTATGATAAACGTATAAAATACAGTTTTGTTTTACTTGTATTATAAATAAATTTCACTATACAGTCTGTCTGTGTTGTAATAAGCAAAATCTGGCAGAGAGTTGGGAAGGTTTAAATAGAAAATGCATTTTGGGATGTTTGAATTTTCATTACATTAAAAAAGTGGATCTAAGATAAGAGATAAGCAGTATGCATTATACATATGGTATTTTTTTCTTTACTTTAACCATTTTTTTCTGTTTTGATAATTTCATTGGATATTGTTTAAATACATCAGCTGTCTTCATACCTGTACTCCTTGCACTGGAAACTGTTTGTTCATCTGTGATGTTTTATATCCCTTTGTTTTTATTTTGCCTTCTACCTGACTATCTAGCCACTCCATTCTACTTCTGTGGCAAACTCTGCTTTTCACCTCTGTTTAAAGGTAGTCATTGAGCTGTATATTTTCAGCACTGCTCTATTCACTTCTGTCCATGTGATAGAGATGATCTCTGTGCCAGGTCTTCTTCTATCATCCTACCAGTTCCAAGCCCTTCTCCCTTCCTGACTGCCTTAAGTATTCATTAGGCTCCACAATCCTCTCCTTTTTGAGAGTGTTGCTGCACATATCACATCTTAGAATGCTGCTTTCAGCATCCTGTCCTTCATGTCCTTGTCACTTCCCTGACCCTACATTCTACACATGAATTGTTCGCTGTGAGTTGTCACTGCAAGTATGCATGAATCCACCTCATTTAGATGACCACATAGATCATCACTTCATATGTCTAAGCCCTAAGAGTGTTTTCTCTATAAATTGGTCTTTCCTGTTTCTCTTGCCAAGTGTTATAGTTAGTTTGGATAATTTCTATTTCACTCTGTCTTTAAGTGGTTTGTATAACAAATATGTCCTCTGAGCAGTCAAGTTATTTAAGATGCAGCAATTTTGGGGTTGAAGATTTTATGCAACAATTGTATCCCTTTAACAAATCGGCTTCAGGTAATTAAGGCAAGTGTAATTTGTCTCTTCAGTTTTAACAGTCTTGTCTCCAAAATGAGCACTGAGGTTGTTATTCTTGGAGTAGGTGACATCGATCTATGTTCTATAGGTGGTAAGTCATGCAAGATCAGGCTTCCAGCAGCAGTGTTCTTTAAGCATGGAGTGTTTCTTGGTTGCATAAAGAAAAGAGCATGCCTGCTGAGATGTAGTATATTTGTTCTTAATAAAAGGCAGCATTGTTGTACTTGCAGACACACAATAAAGTTAAAATGCATTATCACTAATAAGGAAGAGGTGCAGCCTGCTACAACTCGGTACTGTTTGTGGGAACACACATCACACATGGCTGCCTTGATGACAGCCCCTTAAGAAACTGATGGATGGCAAGGCATGGGTGCAAAAATTGTAGAGTTAAACATAAAAAGTACTTCAAGTGGAGTACAACAGAAAAGGCTATAAGCCCAAACTGAGCTTTTCATTTTGTGAGTGTTATTTACACACCTGACAATTAGGTTGTATAAGATGCGCATCCTATGAGTAATTTACTTAGAAAATGAACATAAGGGCTCTGTTTCAGTGCCTGTAGGTTTCCAGCATAGATCATGACAAGTAGTTATTTTCCTTTTCACTTTATAGTAGTCCTCTTCATTTTATTATCCACTTGCTTGCAAAACATCAAGCCTCCCTAACTGGATAAAATTATTTTGTTTTGAGACAGCAGGGCTGCCATTTAGACAACCATAAGGAGTGCTTTTCCCCATCCCCCTTGACAGGGGAATGTATAACTTGCATCACTGTGAGAGCCACTATGCCTTCTCCTACACAAGTGGACACTCCTGGGCTCTTGCTTGTTGGATGATGGCTGCCACCAGTTGCAGCTTGGTATGCAACATGCAGGTCTACAGTCCATGGGTCCTTCTCCTTCCGCCAAAGGACTGCTACAGCCTATGACTGGCCCCTCCACACTAGGTAAGTCACACCCATCCTCCCTGCCATCACTGTGAAGTATATCAGCTGTTAAACTCAGTCATGTAGGCCGTAGTTGGGGCTTTTATCCCTCTACATCATTGGGCTGATTTACTCCAATTGATTCTTCCTTAGTTTGAATGAGTTGATTTGACTAATAAATTTCAAAGTAAGTATCTTTTATTGGCACAGGCTTCATCTTCTATCCTAAGCAGAGGTGGAGACTTAACAGCTGAAGGCAGTTGTAGATAGAGCGGGTGCAAGTGAACTGGACGGAGTTAGTGCAACCAGCGATGCTCTATGGTGTAGTGATACATTGCTCTGACTGTAGTGCATAGGGTTCTGAGTTCAAGACTTTCCAGGGCTGGTTACTTTGTTGAACCTATACCAATCTATGTCAAGCAAAGTTTCTCATTAGCACTCTTCAAGAAAAATCTTAATGAGTGGATGGGAAATAGGAAATACACCCTGGGGATCACTTCTGTGGCTCTGCTCGACAGGGGCACAGGAAATTAGCTATCTTGGGTGGCGTAAGCCAGGGAACTTTGTTGGCTAGGCTTACTTAGGCCCTTGGGCCGATAGCCTAGTACCTACCTATGAACCTACAAGGCTTACCATACTGAATATTCCTTAAATTTACAGATGTATTAAAGTGGACAGTAAAGGTACCTGTAGGGATGATGTGCGACTGCTTTCCCCTCCTTATAACCATTCTTTTTGAAAATATTTGTTTAATTCTTAATGTTAAAAAATTCTCCCTGGAATGCAGAAAGATTCCTGCTGCTTTTGTAAATTGCATATGACAGGTAGATGAATTTATGCAGTCAGTGGAAAATGCAGGTCTAAGACCACTATGATTGCAATGAGTAAGACCTCCTTATTGACTCATTAACATGTCTCTAGAACTCTTAGACCTATGACGGTGGTAGTCCTTGCACTATTGGCCTATGCATCACATTGGCACAGGCATCCAGTGCACACCCATTCAAACATTCATGCATGCAGACACACTTCTAGACATGGTCCCCCATACACACAGCCACTCAACATCAGACAAACATTCCACACAAACAGCCACTCAATATCAGACAAACATTCCACACACATGATCTTACTACCCGGCACACTTGCCCATATGCACATACAAATATATTTATGTATGTAATACATATATATCTATATATAGTCTGCATGTCCTCCTCACGGTTGAGTGGCATTCGAAAGACATGCTGAATGAGTGTGCCTTCATTGAAGGTTGGGCATTGAGCTGGCACCTCGGCACCATAAAAATCTACTGTCAATGATTAGCGGATCGGAGTTCCACTGTGGCGACTCCTAACCGAGAGAAGCCGAAATATGTATACACACACACACACACACACACACACATATATATATATATATATATATATATATATATATATATATATATATATATATATATATATATATATATATATATATATATATATATATATATATGCATGTGTATACACATACATATATAGGTTCATTGGTAGGTACTAGGCTATCGGCCCTAGGGTCTATACAAGCCTAGCCAAAAAGGTACCCTGGCTTTCGCCACCCAAGAAAATTATTTTCCTGTGCCCCTGTCGAGTAGTGCCACAGAGGGGATCCCCGGGGTAAATTTCAAGAAAAATCTTGACGATTGGATGGGAAATAAGAAGAGTGCTAATGAGGAGCTTTGTTTGATATAGACAGGTAGTTTGTTCCAGAGTATGGGAAGTCTCTGGGACAGGAATCTATCCCTCCAGCGTGTTCTATTTATTGTGGTGACAAGTTTAGGTCCCTAGAGCGTGTAGCTCAGAGGGATTGGGATTTCTTTAAGTGGAGCATGTCCAACACCTCTGGATTTGACATATCTTTGTATGTTAGGCAGAGATTGCCTCTGAGTAGGTGATATGCGACGGAGTAAAGCTGGAGTTTTTTGAGACTCTGCGTAGGTCATCTGTTTGAGGCCAGTAATCCTCTCTGTGAGGTATTTCTGCGGCCTTTCCAGTTGTTGTAGATGTCTTGTGAGGTACATACCAAAAGGGGCGTTGTACTCTATAATGGGTGTAATGAGTGAAGAGTAAAGAGGGAACAATGACCTCTTTTTTTCCTGGATGAGGAACCTTTTGTGATGGTGTGCCACGTAGAAGGATTTCCTGACTACTGTGGCGATGTGATTATCAAAGGAGAGACTATTGTCCAACTGTGTCCCAAGGTTTCTTATCACACTTTCGGTGTTAAGTAGACTACCACCTATGTGTTAGCTCGTGGGTACAGAGTTTTTACCAAAGGGGATGACAATGCACTTTTTGGCATTGAACTTGAGGCCATGACTTTGACACCAGGCATCTGTCGCAGTGAGGCCCTTTTGTAAGATGTCCACATCGTTAGGAGTTTCAAGTACTGCTCCTAGTTTGCAGTCATCTGTGAACTTCGTTAGCCAAAAACGTTCTGTGTTGGCCTGTACCTCAGAAAAGTAGATACCAAACAGGAGAGGTCCCAGGACTGAACCCTGTGGTACTCCACTTGTCACTGGTCTGAAGTCCAGATTTGGAGTCTGCTGCTTTTACAGTGTGGGTTCTGTTAGTGAACCAGGTGACAACCCATCTTGTGACATAGGTATTTATACCTAGTTTAGTGTGTTTATCTATAATTCCAGAGTGGGGGATGGTGTCAAAAGCTTTGGTGAGATCTAGATAGTCTGTGTGATCTACCTTACCCTTGTCTACGGCTTTGGTGACTGCTTCAAAGAAGTCATTCAGATTTAGGAGACATGATCTGCCTTTTACAAACCCGAACTGGGTTGGGTCCAGAGTTTGGAGATTACCAGCGTCTTTGTTTATAAGTTCCATGATGATACGTTCCATGGCCTTGCAGAACTGGCTCGTTAGGCTAATGGGGTGGTGTAGTTCCTGGGGTCTGTGGTGGCTTCCCCCTTTGTGGGGTAGGATATCCGTTGCTGTGCGCCATTCACTGGGCACAAAGCCTGAGGTCAGGCTATGATTGAACATGGTGCTTAGGTGGGGTGCCAGTTCATTTTGTAGTTCATGTCGAACGCAGCCTGGGATGTTGTCAGGCCCCATGGATGCTATGTTCTTGACTTTGGAGAGTGTGATTTTTTTACCTGTGCAGCCGTGATTACAGGAACTTTGCATTCTTCCAGTATAGAGATGGGCCCTTTAGCAGGTGGGGGTGGGGGGGTTAAGTTAGCATTGAACCTGTCTGCCAGGATGTTGGCAATATCAGTTGGTTCTGTATATTTAGGGCCATTGTGCTGTAACTCGGAGCAGATCTGAGTGTTGCCATTGAGATTCTTGACATAGCTATAGAACGCTTTGTGGTTGTCTTTAGAATTGGTGGCGATTTTTGTTTTCATAACTAGCTTTGGAGGATTTTATGAGGGATCTCTGCATCTTACTGAGTCTGACCAAGGAGTTCTTCCAGTCATGGGATTTTACTCTTTTTTTTGCAAAAGTTTCTTTCTTCTGTTGTAGTGTTTGTTTATGGCAGGGGACCACTAGATTGGCTTCTTTTTTTTTTTGTAGGATAGCATCTTGGTTCTGTTGGGGATAGCACAATCCATGCACTCGTGTAAGTACCTAGAAAGTGCATTTGTGTAAGATTCAGCAGTCGTACCTCTATTCGTCTGCATGGGTGTCGTGACGTTTGCCACTTCTGTCTTAAGAAGCATGAAGTTGGTTTTGGAGAAATTTTTTATGGTGGCTTCCCTAATGGAGGGTGGGGGTGGGATGTGGATATCTAGGCTGATTAGCTTGTGGTCTGATCTGACCAACAAGGAATTGACCTCTGGTGTGGAACACTGGTCACACGTTGATAATGACCAGGTCTAGGATATTGCTGGCCTTGGTGGGGGTGTGGATGTTGATCCAAGGCGTTGGAATTTATGAATTCCGGAAAACGTTGAGCAAAAGAGTTGGTACATGAGTAGTTTTCCCAGTTAATGGTGGGGCAGTTGAAATTGCCCATTATTAGGGTGTTGGGTTGTACCCTAATATTTTCCAGTGTATGAAGAAATGAGTAGTGGGAATCCTGGGTCATGGTGGGGGATCTGTAGTAACTTACAATTTGGATTGCGGTCTTGCCCAGAGTTAGTTTCACTTGGATAATCTTGGATGCATTATGCTGAGCAACTAGCCTGGAGGTGTGGATATACTTAATGAATATGGCAAGGCCTCCACCTTTAGTGTTTCGGTCCAGGTTAGATGGCCGAAAGGTGTGGTATGAATTATAGCCTGGTAATGCAGGGGTGTTCTCTGGAGCCTTGAGCCAGGTCTATGTTACTGCACAGATGTCGATGTTCTCCATTTTAAGGAGTGCCTCATGTGAATGCATTTTCAGGTTTAGACTTCTAGCATTAAGTTGCATTACCCTCAGATTTTGCTTGCTTGTACCCGTTACGGTGGTGAATTGTCATTTGAACCTTGCCTAAAAAAGGCACTATAGAGGTGGCAAAAGCGTTCCCTATCCTTTG